>NW_006159757.1:4160154-4167223 GCF_000334495.1 Tupaia belangeri chinensis
AACTCATTCTCCCATCTTTTAATAGGATTGATTGTCTTTTTTTCGGAACAGCTGCTTGAGTTCCATGTGAATTCTGGTTATCAGTCCCTTATCTGACACATAGTTTACAAAAATATTTTCCCATTCTGATAAGAGGGAAGTTCATAGCAATTAGTACATATAAGAGAAAGATGGAAAGAAGGCACATGGATTGCCTAACATCATGCCTCACAGAATTGGAAAAGCAAAAGCAAAAAGATAAAAAAAAAAAACTCCAGGAGAATGAAAATAATAAAGATATAAGCAGAAATATATGAAATAGAAAATAAACAAACTATACAGAAAATAAAGGAAAGTAAAACCTGGTTCTTTGAAAAGATAAACAGAATTGATACACCACTAGCGAGACTTATTAAGAAGAAGAGAGAAAGGAACCAGGTGAATCAGATCTGCAGTGAAGGAGGCAAAATAACAACAGACATAGTAGAAATACAAAACTTTATTAAAGGATACTATGAACATCTGTATGCCAAGAAACTAGACAATCTCGATGAGATGGACAAATTCCTTGGCACATACAATCTACCAAGATTGAGCCAGGAGGATATAGAAAGTTTGAATAGGCCCAAAACAAGCCAGGAGATTGAACCAGAAATAAATAACCTCCCAAGAAAGAAAAGCCCTAAGATCCCGAGAGGAGAATGGAGGAGAAGGGATTGCGGCATGACCATCCCCCCTGGGGGGTGATTTCTCGCTTTCTGTCTCTATGTCTCTCTCTGTCTGTCTGGCGAGCACACGCACCCTACAGTGAAAATCTCTCCAAAAAAAAAAAAAATTAAAAAAAAACAGGTAAGGACAGGACAAGGAAGGAAATCTATAGACCAATATCCCTGATGAATAGAGATGCAAAGATTCTCAACAAGATACTAGCATATCATATCCAACAACTTATAAAAAATTATACATCATAATCAGGTTGGTTTTATTCCAGGAATGCAAGGTTAGTTCAACATACACAAAACCATAAAGGTAATACATCATATTAAGAGGAAGAAAGATAAAAACCATATGGTCAAATCAATTGATGCAGAAAAAGCATTTGATAAGATACAACATCCCTTCATTATCAAGACTCTCAGCAAAATCGAAATTGAAGGGTCATTTCTGAACATAATAAAAACTATCTATGAAAAACCCATAGCGAGCATCATCCTTAATGGAGAAAAGCTGAAAGATTTTCTACTATAAGACAAGGATGCCCACTTTCTCCACTCCTTTTCAATATAGTACTGGAAGTCCTTACCAATGCAGTCAGAAAAAAAGGAAAAAAATAAAAGGCATTTGAATAGGAAAAGAAGAGGTGAAACTCTATTTGCAGATCACATGATTGTATACATAGAAGACCCAATGGTTTCCATGAAAAAATTTCTAGAAGTAATACATGAATACAGTAAAGTTGCAGGATACAAAATTAATATCCAGAAATCTGTAGCATTTCTATATATGTGCAACAGGCAAACTGAGATAGAACTGAAAAACGTTATTCCATTTACTATAGCCACAAAAAGTATAAGATACTTAGGGATAAATCTAGCCAAAATAGTTAAAGACCTCCACAAGGAAAACTATGGGAAGATGAAAAAGAAATTGAAAATGACACAAAAAAGTGGAAGGATATCCCATGTTCCTGGATTGGAAGAATTAATATAATCAAAATGGCAAATCTATCCTAATTAATCTACATATTTAATGCAATGCCAATCAAAGTACCAGACACATTCTTCACAGATCTAGGAAAGACAATGGTAAAGTTTGTCTGGAATCAAAAAAGACCTAAAAGACCCCATTTTGAAAAAGCAATTCTGCTCGAGAAGAGTGGAGTGGGGGCATCTCACTCCCTGACTCCAAAATATACTACAAAGCCATGGTAATCAAAACAGCATGGAAGTGGCACAGAAACAGACACGTGGACCAATGAAACAGAATAGAGTCCCCAGAAATAAATTACCAAACATACAGTCAACTGATTTTTGACAAGGGGTACCAGTCAACCCAGTGGGAAAAGGAAAACCTCTTCAGCAAATGGTGCTTGCAAAACTGGATTTCCACTTGCAGAAAGATGAATCTGAACCCTACCTCTCACCTCTGCCAAAAATCAAGTCAAAGTGGATCAAAGACCTAAATCTAAGACCTCAAACTATAAAACTGCTCCTGGAAAACACTGGGGAAACTCTGGGAGACATTGGGTAGGGGGAGGGAAAGACTTCTTAAATAAGACCCCAGATAATCCTCAAAATAGACAAGTGGGATTACATCAGACTAAGAAGTTTCTGCATGGCAAAAGACTCAGTGATTAGTGTGACTTACTTCTGAATTTACCAAAATCGCTTAAAATATCTCAAAATTGATACAAAGAAGATGTTGTAAATGTTGGTGACCCTGGTTACTGTCCACTGACCAGTGGCAACATGCCCTAGAGAGGTTAGAAACTAAACTAGATAAGGAAAGTTACTTTTATAATGAAACTCTAAATCTTTAAAAAGAAAAACAAGGGACTGCAATAACACTCTCTCACTTGGCTCAGATAATGCATCTATGTTCTTAAGCTCTGACAGTGGAAAGAAGGGAGAGACATAAACTATGGGAACACTCATTTCATTTTTTTAACTTTCCCTAAGGCAAAAGCTTCTGTTCCACCTCTCTTTCCAAATAGTAGCAATGATGCGAGTCCTAGTAATTTATAATGCCAATTTTGCACACTAAGCAACAAAATAATCCAAAATCAAAGATAGTGATAAATAGGATACTATTCACTTGTTTTCGTCTTAGCAATGGACATTCAATGGAAATTCTTTTAAAATGTTTTTTAGCCTTTTAGGTTAAAGAGCCCTTTTCTCCAGCTATGTGATCTCCTTTCACAGCTGGGAGAATGGGGAGTACTATTGCACTACTGTTGGGCAGTGGTGGAAGTTGAGGCTTCACACTGAGCCTCCACAAATACCAAAATCACTGCAGGGAGAACAAGAGGGGAGTGGTGGCTGCTTGAGTACCTTAATCCCCATGATATTTGGCTGAATAAGAGTGAAGATTGTCAAAAAGTTCTTTGTCTGCTCAGCCACCCTTTTCTCAGTCCTTGGCTAGGGAAATACTGGCATTATTGGGGAGGTTTATTTTTTTCCTATACCTGTTGGTGACTCCACTTTGAGGATCTGTGGTATCAAGGGAGATAAATAGAATACAAAAGAGGAAAGTCTGGAGAACTCACAGCCATGTTGTGTCTAGAGTTTGTATTTGTACTTAGTGCAACAAATAGGGATAAATGTGTCTTCCTCTCCTTGTCCAGAAGAGGAAGTTAAATGAATGCATTTATGATAAACTTACTGGTAACAAGTGAAAAGCAAATTAAATAAGAGACTGTTTTACTTCTATAGTGTGTTGCAAATGACATGAAAATGGCAGCTCACAAATACATCAGTGAATGTGTAAATTGGGTCAAACTTTTTTCTTTTATATTTAAAATTTTTGCCATAGGGCATATGTGCTTCCCAGAGAGACAAACAGTGAGAAGGAAAGTGAGAAATCACCCTCCCCTCCAGGGGGGAAGGCCCTCCTGTGATACATTTTCCTCAATTCTCCTGTCAGGATTTTGGGCATACATGCACATATTCCAGTGTGATTTTTAAGCCTTCTGGTTCAGGACTTGAACCACAGTAGGCTATGTAGGAATCCAGCACCTTAAGTACAATGCAACCTGCTGGCTCTGGTTCAAACATTTTAAAAGCAATTTAATAGTATGTTTGAAAAGCTTTAATAATTTTTATTATTTTGGATTTAGAATTTCTACTTAGAATTTTTCCTAGATTCACAAATATTAATGTATATTATTATTTTTTAGAGAGATTTTTGCTATAGGGCATGTATGCTTGCCAGAGAGACAGAGAGAAACAAAGAGACAGAAAATGAGAAATCACCTCCCCCCAGTGGGGATAGCAACACCACAGTCCCTTCTCCTCCATTTTCCTCTGGGGATTTTGGACAAGCAGCATTCACACATGCCTGGCATGAATTTCAAGTCACTCCATCCAGGACTCAAACTGTAGCTGACTGTGTGGGAGTCCAACAACATAACTATTACACCATTTGCTGGGCCCGGTTTGTTTTATTATTGATTGTAACATTACTAACTTGGAAAAAGGCTAAAATGTGGTATAGTTGTATGATATAAATCAGTTACTGTTCAGAGTTGATAATAAATGAAGACCCTAGCATGTGTTCACATCTTTTTCTAATCTGAATCTTGATTTTTATGGAAGTTATATTTAAAAAAAGGGCCAGGGAGGATAAGTATTTTTCACAATGTGCCCATTTAAATTAAATTATTTTAATTTGCATTATTTCTTAAAGTTTCACTGAGGGCCAGCCACATGGCTTGGTGGCTAAAACAGCTGGATTCCCACATAGTGGAATATGTGGTTGGAGACCTGGATCTGACGACTTGAAGAATATGAAGGGAATGGTAAAAATCACAGACAAAGACTCTAAAACTGGCAAGAGAAAAACATCAAGCCACTTACAAAAGTTGCCCTATTAGGTTAACATCAGGCCTTTCAACTGAAACAATGCAGGCAAGAAATGAATAGGAAGTATTCTCAATTTAGCATTCAAAATACTAAAAGAAAAAATATTCAACCAATAATACTATATCTGGCAAGATTATCCTTCACATGGAAAGAACAAATAAAATTATTTGCAGAAAAATAAAAACTGGAGGAATTCACCAATACTAGATCAGCTCTTTAAGAAGTACTGAGGGGAGTACTGTATCAGGAAAACTAAAAGCAGATAGGCAGAAATAAGAGAACAAAAAACAACCAAGAAAATGGCTAACTAGTTGGCAAGGAGAAACCCACACATATCAGTAGTAACAATGAATGTTAATGTATTAAATTCTCCAATAAAAAGACACAGGCAGGCTGAATGCATAAAAAGCAAAAGAGAAACCCTCTCTTTGCTGCCTACAAGAAATGCACATCATGGATCAAGACATACATAGATTGGGGCCAGCAGGTAGCATGATGGGTAAGGCACTGGACAATCCCACTTAGCCAGCCATGGTTCGAGTATCAGACCTGGTGGCTTCCTTTCTCACTTTCCCTCTCTCTCTTTCTCTGTGTCTCTCTCTCTGATAAAATTAAAATAAATAAATGAATAAATTGAATTAAATATTTTTTAAAAAAGATATGCATAGATTAAAAGCGAGAGACTGAAAAATGATATTCCATTTAAATGGAAATCAAAAAAAGAAGGGAGTCACAATACTGATGTCAGATAAAATAGGTTTTAAGCCAAAAAAAAAAAACTGTAAGAAGAGACAAAGAACATTATATAGTACTAAAAGGACTAAATCATGAAAAAGATATAACGCTTATAAATATCTATGTACCCAATTTTGGAGCACCCAAATTTGTGAAATATGTGAAAGATAGACTGTTATATCTAAAGGAAGAGACAGACTGCAACACACTAATCTTTGGAGATCTCAATACTACACCATCTCCTTTGGACAAATCATCTATACAAAAAATAAGCAACGTGATACGGTATCTAAATGACACCATAAATGAAATGGACTTAACAGACATCTGTAAAACTTTCCCCCCAGCCACCACAAAATATACATTTTTCTCACCCCTGCGTGGAACCTTTCTGAAGGTTGACCACATCATAGGGCACAAAACAAGGCTTTACAAATTCGAAGGCATAAAAACTGTATTCAGCATCTTTTCCAAATCCCTCAAAAAATACACAAACATCTGAAAACTAAATAACCTCCTCTTGAATGAGGTGGCAACCCCTGAAGAATTTAAGACTGAAATAAAAAAAAAAATAATCATCGAAACCAATGATAATAAATTGCATGAGTGTCCATAATCTATGGGATGTAGTAAAAGCAGTCATAAGAGGGAAATTCGTATCATTAGTGCACAGAAGATAAAGATGGAAATGTGGCAAATAGACAACCTGACAATGTACCTCAGTGAGCTGGTAAAACAACAACAACAAAAATTCCAGGGGAAAAGAAATAATAAAGATTTGGGCAGAAATAAATGAAATAGAGGATAAATTAATGATGCAGAAAATACATGTAACTAAAAACTAGTTCTTGGAGAAGATAAACAAAATTGACTCAACGTTAGCTAGACTAATTAAGAAGAGAGAAAAGAACCAGATAGGGCAAATTTGCAATGGAACAGGATATACTAAAACTGACATGACACAAATGCAAAAGGTTGTTAGAGAATATTTTGAGTGACTATATGCCAACAGGCAAAAGAACCTAGATTAGAGGGAAAAATGTCTGGACTCATATAAGCTACCAATATTAAATCGGGAAGACACAGAAAGCCTAAATAATCCAATAACAATCGATGAAATTAAATTAAATTAGTGATAAATAACCTGCCAACAAAGAAAAGCCCAGGTCCTAATAGTTTCACTCCTTAATTCTACAAAATTTTTAAAGAAGAGCTAATCCCCATTCTACTCAAACTATTTCTAAGGGACCAAAAAGAAGGAAGCCTCGCAACTTCATTTTATAAAGCCCACATCACCCTCATCCCCAAAACAAAGGACTTAACATAAGAAGAAAACTACAGGCCAGTTTCTTTGATGAGTATAGATGCAAAAATTATCAACAAAATATTAGCAAATTGTATCTAATGACAAAAAGTTTATACACCATGGCCAGTGTCACAAGGATGATGCAGCATATGCAAAACCATAAATGCAATAAACCACATTAACAGAAAGAAAGAAAAAAAATCATATGATTATATGAAATGACACAGAAAAAAGCATTTGATAAAATAAAACAGTTCTTCATGATTAAGATTCTCAGCAAAATTTGCATAGAAGGGACATTCCTCAACACAATAAAAGCCATCCATGAAAAACCCACAGCTAACATCATACTGAATGGAAACTAGAAAAAGACAAGGATGCCCACTTTCTCCACTCCTTTTTAATGTAATGCTAGAAGTCCTAGCTAATGCAATCAGAGAGGAGGCTAAAATAAAAGACATTAAAATAG
>NW_006159757.1:4167337-4173769 GCF_000334495.1 Tupaia belangeri chinensis
TGTATAGATAGATAACTCAAAAGAATCAACACAAAAAAATCCTAGAAGTAATAAATGAATACAATAAAGTGACAAAATACAAAACCAGCATTTAAAAATCTAGCATTTCTATACGTTAACAATAAGCAGACTGAGGTATAACTGAAGAAAGCAATCACATTTACAACAACTAGAAAAAATATAAGATATCTAGGAATCAATCTAACCAAAGAAGTCAAAGACCTCTACAAGGAAAACTATGAAAAACTAAAAAAAAAAAAAAAAAAGAAAGAAAAAAAAATTGAAAATGACCAAAAGACATCCCATGATCTTGGAGCGAAAAAATATAATCAAAATGTCAATTCTGCTCAAATTAATATACAAATATAATCCAATCCAAATCAGATTACCAGAGATATTTTTTACACATTTAGAAAAAGCAATCACAGAATTTGTCCAGAATCCTAAAAGATCCCATATTGTCAAAGCAAGACTGTGTGAGAAGAGCAGAGTCGAATGCATATAACTCCCTGATCTCCCAATATTTTACAAAGCTGTGTTAATCAAGATGCATGGTATTGGCAGAAAAACAGACATGTGGATGAATGGAACAGAATGGAGACCCCAGAAATAAATCCCCAAACATACAACCAACTGATTTTTCACAAATAGCATCATTCAATCCAGTGGGGTAAAGAAAATCACTTTAGCAAATGGTGCTGGAAAACCTGAGTATTCTCCTGCAGAAAGTTGAAAAAGGACTCCTATCTATCACCATTAACAAAAATCAGCTCAAAATGGATCATAAATCTAAACCTAAGACCTCAAATTATAAAACTACTGGTGGATAACTCAGAAAAATCTTTGGAGACATAGGAGCAAGCAAAAACTTCTTAACTAAGACCCTTAAAGCACAGGTATAATCCCCAAAATAGACAAATGGGATTACATCAGGTTAAAAAACTTGAGCTAACCAAAGGAACAATAGTTAGAATTATCTGACAAACCTCAGAATGGGAGAATATATTTGCAGAGCTAACCAAAGGAAGAATAGTTAGAATGATCTGACAAACCTAGAATGGGAGAATATATTTGCAAACTATGCCTCAGACAAGGGACTGATAACCAGAACATAAAGGGAACGAAAGCAGCTCACCCCCAAAAAATTGACCAGCCCAATTAAAAGATGGGAAAATGAGCTGAACAGACATCTCTCTAAGGAAGACATATGAACAGCCAAAAAATATATGAAAAAATGCTCAATATCCCTTATCCTAAAGGAGAAGCAAATCAACACCACAAATGAGATACCATCTCAACCCAGCCAGAATGGCTAAGATTAAAAAAAATAAAGAATGAAGGGGCAGGCAGGTGGCATGATGGTTAAGGGTGCTGAACTCCCACATGGCCAACCACAATCCAAGTCCCTGACCTGAGAGCTTGTTTTCTCACTTTCCCTCTCTCTCTTATTCTGTCCCTCTCTAGTCAAAATTAATTGATTAATTAAATGAAGTTCAATAAAATTAATTATTTTTTTAGAATTATTTTTTATTTAACTTATTGTTATTTTTCAGTTTGATCAGAGAGAGACAGGGACAGAGAGAAAGAGCGAAGTGAGATAGCAAGCCACCAGGTCTGGGATTTGAACTGCAGTCAGCCATGTGGGAGTCCAACATCGTTAACTACCATGCCACCTGCCAGCCCCAACAATAATATAATTCTTAAGAAAAATAAATAAAGAATGGTAAGTGCTGGCAAGACTGTGGAGAAAAAGGAACTCTCTTACACTGTTGGTGGGAATGTAAGTTACTACAGCGACTGTAGAGAACAATATTGAGGTTTTTCAAAGACCTAGAAATAGAACTTCCATATGATCCAGCAATTCCATTTCTGTGTATCTACTCAAAGGATAGGAATATGTTCAACAGGAAAAGTGCTTACACATTTATGTTTATTGTGGCATTATTCATAATTGGTAAAACATGGAACCAGTACAAATGTCCATGAACAGAAGAATGAATTGAAAAAGCGTGGTACATAGACATTATGAAATACTACTCAACCATAAAAAACAAGATGACCCTGGCATTTGGCAGAAAGTGGATGAATATGAAAGATCTACTGCTGAGTGAAGCAAGCCAGACTATGAATGAGAGACATTTTATGTCCCCACTTAATATATATCAAGTGTCTGCACTCTGTGGCTGAAGCTGAAAGATCAGAGGATACAGAAGCATAGAGAACAGTGAAAGATTTGGGGATATACAAGCATGGAAAACCTTGCAGATACTAGAGTGTGGGAAGAAGGTGATAAGTGAGGGAAGGCAAGAGGGCAGGAATCAAGAAGAAAATTGTGGTGTAGTCTTCTCCTCTGAGGGGTGCTTTCTCACTTTCTCACTCTGTCTCCTGTCTCCATTTAGCACACTTGCTCTACAGCAATTTTTTAAAAAAGAGCAGAGTTCCATTGAAATTTGTATTTTCGCTGTTACAACCTATTAATTTAACATATTTTAATGATTTACTTACATTTTTCATTATTATACCTTACATTATTTTTTAAACTATCTATCTATCTATCTATCTATCTATCTATCTATCTATCTATATCTATCTATCTATCTATCTATTCATTTGTTGTGATATTTGAGCTGCTGAATCTAGGAACTGAAAACACAGTTAGCCATTTGGGAGAACAGTGCTGTCATGCAATCTGTCAACCCCCCCTTTTTTTTGGTTATGTGTATTTTGCATTACACTATTAACTAAATTTCCTGAGACAACATGTGTGAGTGGTATCTCTTCTGACCTTTTCCTGAAGCCTTTAATACCTGAATAGGACTTAGTTTTCTTTCACACTTAAATGATAATTTTGTTAGGTATGTAATTATTGATATAGAATAACTTGTCACAAAAAAGTCATCCTGTATTAAGAAGTAAGAAATCTGTATTTCTATATGATTCTCACTTCTTTTGTTGTTACCGTTATTTTTATACCTGACCATTGGAAATTCATTCCCTCTCTTGCTTGGTTTTTCTTCTTCTCCCTCTCTTTCTCTCTCTCCCGCCCCCTTCTTTTCATAAAGACAGCAAGCTGAGTGTATTTATCTTTCCTGCATTTATCCTACACAACACTTCATGAATCCTTTCACTCTGAAGACAAATATTTCTTCAACTAGAAAAAAATATATACTTTCCAATTGTTCGATTTCTTCAATATTTTCTGCTGTATCCTTCAGAATTTTCTATTAAAACTTAAAACACTTATTTTCTAGCAACTCATTACATACTTATAAATGTTCATTATGTATGTGAATGAAACTAAACCAGCAATTGTATAGGACTGTCAGGAACAAGCCCTTAAATGTGTTGACTAGATTTTCTTTTTGAATATGAGGAAAAATCATATTGGAAGGAACACAGATGCCTACAACAGGTGATGAAGGTTTCATTCTGCAAGTCAATTCTTCTACCAGGTTGGAATAAAGCACACTAACTCCTTTTTACTCTCTATTATATATTCTTCAGAAAGTCAGGACTTACTTTGGAATCTGCTTTTTCTTTATCTCATTCAACAATTTTCTTCTTATTTTTAAAATTTAAAACTTTAAAAATTATTGCCAGAAGGCATATGCACTCACCAGAGAGAAAGGGAAAAATCATTTCCTCCCCCTGCCCCTGCAGTGGGGTGTAGTCACGTTGCAATCTTTTCTCCATTTCTTCATACATTCAGATTTGGGGCACACATGAATACCTTGCTAGCATGTTTTTCAAGCTGCATGGCCAGGGTTCAATTTGA
This sequence comes from Tupaia belangeri chinensis, assembly GCF_000334495.1. Lineage (NCBI taxonomy): Eukaryota > Metazoa > Chordata > Mammalia > Scandentia > Tupaiidae > Tupaia > Tupaia belangeri. The sequence goes on from NW_006159757.1 coordinate 4,171,113, forward strand.
ACTACAATAGACCGTGTGAGATCTGGCTTCTTTAACTACTTGGAAAAAAGTTAATGTGGCCTGCCCTCATTTACCATTTAGAAATTTATTTTTTATGTTTTAAGTGATTTATATGAGAGAGTGGGGTGAAAGACTTTTTTTGTACTACACGTATTTGCTAAAGTTAGAAGTAATTTATGACTCTTTTTGTTTAGAATGTATCTGATTCTGATAGTCTAATCACTGATATTTACTACTGTTCTGTTTAGAATGTGTTCTCAAATATGTATATGTATATATATATATATATATATACCCTTACTATATATCATAACTCTCTATGTCACTATTCATAGTTCCTCAAGAACAACAATAAACAACAATAGCTTTGTTAATTATGGCCCATGAAACTGAATGGTCCATCAATAAAATATCTTAGCAATTCTTAAAACTGTTATCAATTACTATAATTTTGGAGATTTTCTTTTCTTTTTTTTTTTTTTGTTGGGGGAGAGTTTTTTGTTATAGGGTGCGTGTGCTTGCCAGACAGACGGAGAGAGACATAGAGACAGAAAGCGAGAAATCACCCCCCAGGGGGGATGGTCACGCCACAATCCCTTCTCCTCCATTCTCCTCTCGGGATCTTGGGCACGAACGCACACACGCCTGGCATGAGTTTAAGCCACCGGGTCTGGGACTCGAACCGCGGTCGACTACGTGGGAGTCCAGCAACATAGCCATTACGCTAACTGCTGGTCCCAGTTTTGGAGATTTTCTTGATGTAACAAAAACTGAAATATATCTTGTGTATTTAATGAACCAGATATGTCAAGTTGCCAAAACCATTGTGACTATCAGCAACACTATTACTAACCTCTGACAAATCAGGAAACTATTGAATTATTTGCTCTGAGATTAATTTCTCCACTACTTAAAGAAGAACACTTGAGGCTTCCAGCCTTGCAACTGTCAAAATCTTATCTTTTATTTTCCCTTATTGGTCTTGCAACTTGAAATCTATTACCTTGGACGATTTCCCATGGAACCAACTTTACTAGAGCTCTTCTGCATGTCTCACTTGTAAGTTTTACTCTAATTTCTCTTTCAAGTAACTGACTACTTTTATTTATGGCTCTACTACACTGACCCAGAACACAACATATTGTGACTTAGAAATGAGCTTTCCTCATAATGAATAATCCATGTACAGCTCAATTTTTATTATATAAATCCTTACATATAAATATAATTGCTCAGCCATTCTATGGTTCAGAATGTCAAGAATGGTTCTAGTATTGAAGAATTTATCACACTATTTCTAGAAGTCCTGATAACACACCCTCTAGATCCAGTGTTTTTATGACAAGGTTATATTTCCCAAACTCTTTCCTTACCAAAGAATAATAGAAACATTATTTTTCGACAAAAGGACATCACAGGGTATGTCCATGGCAATACAGTTCTGTTTCTTGATTGTGGGAATAATTACACAGTTCAGCACATGTGACAAATTTGCAGAACACTATACACACATATACAGACACACATAATCACATAGTCACAAAATTACCCAGTCAGGAATGTGTATAATCCTAGTGAAAGCTGAAAATCATCTGTAGATTATAGTCTCTTGCATTTGATATTACTCTAATTTAAGAGTTCAGGGACAGCAGGTGGTGTGATGGTTAAGGCATGGATTCCCACATGGCTAGCTATGGGTCATGTCTGACCCTGGCAGCTTGAAGAATCATGCAGAGACATGCGTGCCCAAAATCCCAGGAGGAGAATGGAGAAGGGGTTGTGGGGTGGCTATCCCCTCTGGGAGATTATTTCTCACTTTCCCTTTCTCTGTCTCTGGTGAGTGCACACAACCTATGGCAAAAATCTAAAAACCAAAACAGAACGAAAAACAGAAAAAAAAACAGAGATTATCATTGGGAGGCACTAGCAAAAGGTACGTAGGGCATATCTAATCTTTTTACAACTTCTTGTTAATCAATAGGTATATGAAATAAAAGATAAACAGAATATATTCCAACTTTGGTTGCAGAAAATAATTCCACTACACGTTTTGTCTGCTACATCAAACCATACTTTTAACCTAAATTTTAAGATGTTTCATATCTTGTTTCTTATCAATACTCTTTTCTTTTTTCTTTTTCTTTCTTTTTTTCTTGCACAAAGGTCTTAGTTAAAGAGTTTCTCCACTGGGAACCAGCAGTTAGCGTAATGGCTATGTCGCTGGACTCCTACATAGTTGACCGCAGTTCACGTCCTCGACCCGGTGGCTTAAAACTCACGCTGGGTGTGTGTGCATGCATGCTCAAGATCCCGAGAGGGAAATGGAGGAGAAGGGATTCCGGCGTGACCATCCTCCCTGGGGGGTGATTTCTCGCTTTCTGTCTCTATGTCTCTCTCTGTCTGGCGAGCGCACGCGCCCTATAGCGAAAACCTCTCCAAAAAAAAGAGTTTCTCTCCAATAGGGGCTATCTTCCTATAATGTCTTCCACAGAAACATTTTAGAGTCTACAGTTTTAGTAATTTGATAACTAAACTATAACCATATTTACTTATAAGAATGACTAATGTATTTAAATTACATAGAAACTATTTTCTTTCTTTCTTTTTTTTTTTTTTTTGAGAGGTTTTTGCTATAGGGCACGTGCGCTCGCCAGACA
>NW_006159757.1:4173831-4192836 GCF_000334495.1 Tupaia belangeri chinensis
CACGCTGCGTTCCCTTCTCCTCCTTTCTCCTCTCGGGATCATGGGCACACACGCACACGTGCCCGGCGTGAGTTCTAAGCCACCTGGTCGGGGACCAAACCACAGTCGACTACATGGGAGTCCAGCGACATAGCCATTACACTAACTTCTGGTTCCCCACAGAAACTCTTTGCTTATCTAGTCATAATTATCAATATGTTTATCTACTCAACTTGAAAATGAGTTCTATTATGGTAAAATCTTCCTTTTGTAATCCACCCAAAATTTACTTGTCAAATGCTTGAACATAGAGAAGGTGCTCAGATTCTTGAGACTGATAAAAGTATCTGCCAAAATAAATTGGAAATTATTAAGATTAAGAATAACAGAAAAATAATGATAATCTGCAATACCTTTGCCCCCAATTTTTTCTCCAAGACCTTAAAAAGAATAAAGCTACAATGGAGCAAAAATTTAACAAATGATGTTAGAACAACTGGACATCATCTGCATACCAAAAGAAGGAAATCTAAACAAAGACACATTTCACAAAGGTTAAAATGTATCATAGTCTAGGGACCAGCAGTTAGCATAATGGCTATGTCGCTGGACTCCCACATAGTCGACCACGGTTCAAGTCCTGGGCCGGGTGGCTTAAACTCACGCCAGGCACGTGTGCGTGCGGGCCCAAGATCCCGAGAGGAGAATGGAGGAGAAGGGATTGCGGCATGGCCATCCCCTCTGGGGAGGGGGGCGATTTCTCGTTTTCTATCTCTCTGTCTCTGTCTGTCTAGCGAGCGCACGCACCCTGTAACAAAAACCTCTCCAAAAAAAAAAAAATAGTATCATAGTCCATAGATGTAAAATTCAAAACTATAAATCCTGGAAGATAACACAAGAGAAAATCTCGATGACACAGTGACTGCTATTGAGATATAACTCCAGGAAAAATCCATGAAACAAATAATTGATAATGAGGATGTCATACAATTAAAAGCTTCTGATCTGCAAAAAGCAGTATTAAAGGAATGAGAAGACAAACTGTAGACTAGGAGAATGTATTGCCAAAAGACACATCTAGAGTATTGTTACTCAAAATATGCAAAGAACACTTACAACTCATCCATAAGAAAATAGTCCAAATGGGCCAAAGACCTGAACAGAGACACACCAAAAGATATACTGATGGCTAACAAGCAGTATGAAAATATGCTTCACATAGTTTGTTATCACAATATTGCAGATTTAAATAACAATAAATTACCACTGCATGCCTTTTAGAATGGCTAAAATCAAGAACACTGACAATACCAAATGCGGTCATAGAACAACAGAAACTCTTGTTCAGATCTAGTGGGAATGCAAAATGGTATGGCTGCATTTGAAAACTGTTTGGTAAGTTCTTATAAAACTAAACATTCTCGTCATACAATCCAGCCATTTCACTCCTTGGTATTTGCCCAGATTAGTTGAAAATGAATATCCACTCAAAACCTGAACACAGACCTTTGTAGCGACTCTATTCATAATTGCCAAGCTTGAAAACAACCAAGAAGTCCTTCAACAGGTGAGTTGGTAAATAAATGGCAATATATCTGGACAATGGGATACTGTTCAGTGTTATAAACATTTAGCTATTAAGATATCGAAAAACACATGCAGGAAACTCAAGTGAATTTTACTAAGTTAAGGAAATACACACACACACACACACACACACACACACACATATATATATATATATATATATACACACACACAAACATGCTGTATATAATTCCCAGTGTGTGACATTCTGGAAAAGACAAAATTATGAAGACAGTAAAAAGATCAGTAGTTGCTAGGAGTTTGGGGAGAGAATGGAGGAATAAGAGAAGCATAGATTTCTAGGACTATAAAAGTGTTATGGATGATACTATAATGGTAAATAAATACCATTATACATTTGTCAAAACCCATAGGATGTATAACACTGAGAGTGAACCCTAATTTAAATTATATTCTGTGTACTCCAGTGTAATGTTCCCATCTCAAGGTCCTTAACTTTAGTCAGATTTACAAAGTGCCTTCTGTTAGGTAACATAAAATATTCACAGGTTCCACAGATTTGGACAAGGACCTCTCTGGCATGATATTATTATACTTATCAGAGTATATCTAGATTCTCAGCTCTGTTCTCTACTCATGGTTTCTACTGGGCTCTGTTCAGATTATTCTTTCCTACACAATAACTTGGAAACTCTCCAGGCAGTGAACTGGGGCAATTGTAGGCCTTACCTCATTTATTTTTCTGTTTCTCAAAGATTTCTGTTTCTCATTTTTTGATGTTCAGTGTCTTGAAAAATGTTGCTCTCTGTATTTTGTTAATTTATTATTTCATGTGGGAGCCCTGGTTCTGATTATTCCATTTTTACCTATAAAGTAAATTCCATGCAATAAATACTTGAAGCTATGTTTTATGATAATATTTTTTTGGTAGGTTAGTATCTTATTAATATCACTTTCTTCCCTTTAAAAAGTTACTTGTCTTGATATTTACCATATCTAATTTTTTTCAACTACAGCAGATGTTTATTTACTTACTTATTTTAGTTAGGATCTGCAGCTATCTTTGTCACTTTATTTTAACCTTCAACCTCTCTTTGTTTTTATGTCTAATACATATTTTTTAAAAGCAAACATACACTGGTTTTGGATATTGTTATTGCTGCTATTTTAATCCAATTAAAATATTAAGTCTTTAGTCAATTAATACTTAATGAATTTACTGATGTATTTTGGTATATATTTTCTTTTTTATATTTGAGATAAATGTTTTAAATTTTCTTTTCTGTCTTGATTTTTTGGGAATAAGTACTTTTTTATACTCAGTTCAGGAGTCCTTATATTCTATAGATAGGCAGAGTGATATGTAACTAATTGACTAGAAAATTAAATATTTTATAAACTAAATTTTCTTTAAGTGAAGATAGGAAATTAATGGAACTTTTCGTAAAATTACGTTTCTGTTTCATTTTGAACAGACATTTGAATGCCCAGAAGTACAAAAAATAATGTAATATTTGTATACTTATCTCTCAACATTGACAATGGTTAATAGTTGTTCAAGCTTGAAGTAATTTTTTTTTTAATTTATTAAAGAGAATGCATAGGTAAAACAGAAATTCTACGGTCTAATTTTTTTCACTTAGTATATTTTCTTGATTAGTCTTTGTTAAGTTATATATATATTTGTTAAGATATACATATCTAAGAAAGATACACGCACACACACACACTCACACATACACACACGGTTTTTTGTGGTTAGTAAACTGTTTCCCTGCAATGCAAAATAAATTTTATGTTTATGTCAAATTTTATTTATCCTTTCATAATTCGAAAGTATTTATAATGCTACCAAGTTTTTGCTATTGAAAATATATGTACTGAGCCTTTTTAAAACTGCTGTGTGCACATTTGCAAGTGTCATTACCATAAATACCTAGAAGTAAAATCACTGGCTCTTATTATACACATATCTTTAATTTTAATAGATAATAAAATTTTAATTTTGTTAACCAAATGAGTGTGAAGTAGTATAATGTTTTATCTTATTTTTTCCCAATAAATATAATAAATCTCAGTTGCATGCTGGTTATTTACATTTCTGCTTCATGAATTGCCTCTTCACATTTGCTACAAGTCTATTTGTTGTGTTTTTTGCTCATTGATTTAGTGCTATAATTTCATTCTAGCTAATGATCTCTTCTCTATTGTTACAAATATCTTCTTGTAGGTATGAGGTTTATTAATTATATGTCTGTCTTTTGTTCTTTAACGTGTTTTTAATTTTATACAGACCACAATCAGTAGTTTATTATTTATTACTATATAACCTTTATTTTATTGCTTGAATATTCAGACTTCGTCTTAGTCCTTCACCTTGTTCATGGACATATAAACTACTTCATTTCATGGCAATTTAAATAAAGCTGCTGTAAGCATACATATATATACCTTTTTTGTGGACATTTGCACCTATTTTTCTTAGACTTAAGATTCAAATTGATGATTAATAGATCTGGTAGGGTTAACTTTATGAAAAATTGCTAAATAGTTGTCAAAACTGGCTCTCACACTTACTCATCTGCCAACCATGTATGAAATTTCCATTAAATCTTATCTTCATGGGGCCAGCAGTTACATCACTGGATGCCCAAATGGCCAACTATGGATAAGAGTTGCAGACCCAGTGACTTGAAAATCACACAAGGCGCACATGTGTGCATGCCCATAATCCTGGGCGGGAGAATGGAAGAGAAGGGATTGTGACATGTTGCCCCCTCCGGGGTGGTGATTTCTTTATCTGTCTCTGTCTCTCTCTCTCCCTCGGGCAATCACACACACCCTAAAGGAAGAACATCTTTAAAAAACAACAAAAAAAGCTCATCCTAGCCAAAACTTTGCATATTCTTTGTTTTTAATTTATATTCTGATGAGTACAGAGTCATGTTTTACTCTGGTTTTAAGGACATTAGGATAATTTTTGTCTTATTATTATTTATTTGAATATATTATATTAGTATTTTTTATTCTATTGATTTGTATTCTTTAAATATTCTAGACAGTTCTTTGCTAGCTCTCTCTCTCTAAGTATATATATATGCATTAAAAATGTCATTTCCAATCTATTGCTTGTCTTTTCACTTTCTTCACATTGACTATAGATGAGCAGAAAAATTGAATTGTGATGACATACATTTCTTCTGTTATGGCTATTGTATTTTCAGTCTTTCCTAAACAGTCTTTACTTATCCCAAAGTTATAAAGACATTCTTGTTTTTGTCATAAACCTTTATAATTTTAGAAATGACAAACCTTTATAAATTTAGAACTGTGGTCCATCTTTAATTGAAGTTTGTGGATAGTAAAATAAGATTTTCAGTTTTTTTCCAAAACAGATACCTAGTTCCTTATTCAACTGTATGGGTACCTCTGGCAAAAATTCAAGTTACTACATCTCTGTGATTTCTTTACAAACTATATATCTCATCTGATTTATTTTTCTATCATCCACTGCACAACCTGCTGGCCCTTGGAGTCAAATTTAAAAGTGGAGTCAATATTAGTATTTTAACTCATCTATTTTATGTGCATGGTATTTTTTTTCACACAGTTAATCTGAAATTTATAAAATAGTGTTGTGAAATCTATTCAAGTGTTATACCTTTGTAATGTATTCTTAACTGAGAGCGATACGTATATATAAATAATGTGTATTATGCATTATACATAATATAGTATATGTAATACATATTATATACACAGGTATCTTCATGTCATATATATATATATAAAATATATTTATGTGTATATGTATATATATCCACACACACACCATTTCATTTATGTTACATCTAGATAAAAGATAATATTAACTATGTTATTTCTAGGTTTCAATACTTGGAGTGATTTTTGTTTCTTCATGTACTTTTTCTGTATTTTACAAATTGACCTTGGGAAAAACCTCTCTATTTTAAATTTTTTCAAGTGGTAAACTCATAATAAATATTTAATTTAATTAAAATTATTGGATTTTCAACATTATAAAATTAAGCATCGAACCCCTATAAAAACTGGAAGGAATGAGTATATATTCAGTTTCTTCTGTGATATTTTATTAAAACTTTGTTCAAAATATTCCATATTGGCAAATCATCTCTTTGCTGTACTGCAGTAGAACCTGAAATTCCAATTATTTGAGAACTTTCTTTTAGTATACTAATAGTCATGGGAAATATTCCAAATACTTTTATTATTAGTCTTATAGATGTGAAGTAGTTGTGTGTACTATAAGGGAGATATATGCATACATGTGCACACAGACACACATATCTGGAGCTAAAGAATACAATGATGAACTAAAAATAAATGTATATTATATCAAGAACTTCCTTAGCTGACTCATTTGGGCAGAGAACAGAATCAGTAAGGGGGCCAGCAGGTGTCGTCCTGGTTAACATTTTGAGACCACTGGACTGCCACATGGTCAATTTCCACATGGTTTGAATCCCAGACCTGGTTGCTTGAAATCCAAGCCTGGTCCATGTGTGTTTCAAGAATGCCCAGAATCCTGAGATGAGAATGGAGGAGGGATTGCAGTATGACCATTCCCCCTGTGGGGAGGTGATTCCTCATTTTCTCTCTCTGTGTCTCCAGTAAGCACATGCACCCTATAGCAAAAACTCTCTCTCAAAAAAAAAAAAAAAATCAGTGAAGATAGGTTATTTTATTATTTTAAATATGCCAATTAAGGATCAGAAAGAAGAAAAATTAGTGAAGAAAGCATGCAGGACCTATAGGACACTATCAAACAAATAGATAACACACATAGGTAGTCCCAGGAGAAGAGAAACACTTTTAAAATAATAAGGTCTGGAAACTGTCCATATCTTGGGAGGGATTTGGACATCCATATTCATGAAACTCCAAGATACTCAAACTAGAGCAGACCAAAGGAACTACCCTCAAATATATTATAACCAAATGGTCAAAATTCAAAGAAGAAGACAGAATTTTTAAATTGACAAGGAAAAAGTGACTTGTTATACACAAAGAAATGTCACAGGGCTATTTGCAATTTCTCAGCAAACAAAAACTGTTTTTTTTTCCTGATGTATAAAGCCATATTTAATCATTATGCACTATAGTTTTATTTAAAAAAATTATAATTTCACTGATTTCTTCTAGCCTGTTCTAACAACTATAGGAGTTATTTTTTTTATTTTGTTTTGTTTTACCCAATATGTAACAAAAAGAAAAATTATGGAAATAATCCAAATTAGTTAGAATGGAATAAAAAGTAATGTGCAACATGTATCTAAATGAACAAGAGTTATGAGTCTGTTGTATTTAATGCTTATTGGTTACAAGGAAAATGTGTATATTGTAGTCTATTTTGTGGTTTACTTACATGAATTGTAATGAAGAAGATGGCATCGTTGCCTGTAAAACTAATTGTAGCAGATTTTCATGGGAAGTAGCCTGTACAGAGGGAATAGGCTAAATAGTCTACAAGCACAATAAATGCTTATAGTTCATTATGATGCTATGAAGTAAGGTAGTCTCAAAATGTTAATGCAGGATCTAAAAGTGCCTAGCTCTCTCCATAGACAATAGACGTAACTGGCTCAGTAAAATTTAACAGCAGCAATAACAGAAGCAGAGCTCAGTACATCAGAGTTTTATGAAAGTACTGTCATTATCAACATTGAGGCTTAAAATGAAAATGCAACAATACAGATCTAGTGCTTTCTTGAGAAGAGCCTATGATCTTGTGTGAGAATATTGAAGAGTTCAAGAATAAGTGTTAGAAAACATGATCTTTTTTTTTTCTTTTTTTTTTTGGAGAGGTTTTTGCTATAGGGCACGTGTGCTCGCCAGACAGACAGAGACATAGAGACAGAAAGCGAGAAATCACCCCCCAGTGGGGATGGCCATGCTGCAATCCCTTCTCTTCCATTCTCCTCTCGGGATCTTGGGCATGCATGCACATGCGCTCAGCATGAGTTTAAACCACCGGGTCCGGGACTCGAACCGTGGTCGACTACATGGGAGTCCTGCGACATAGCCATTACGCTAACTGCTGGTCCCAGAAAACATGATCTTGTAATGATGACTAAGAAGTGTGTCTTACAGAAATGCTTATAGTGGAAATCACAGGGTTTTAGGAATAAATGCAATGTGTTTTATAAAGAGATTTGTATTTGATAAAAAGATTCAACTTTTAAATAGATTGACTTCATGGTAAATGTTCCCAGTTGAACTTTTGTTTAAGAATCATTTGTATGAATTTTATTTATTATTATCATTATTATTTTTTAATTTACTGTAGGGCTAATGCACTCACCAGAGAGAGATATGCAGAGAGAGAGAGAGAGAGAGAGAGAGAGAAAGAGAAAGCAAGCTGCCAGGACCCTAACCATGATCAGCCATCTATGAGCTCAGTGTTCCGACCACCATGCCACTGTCTGGCCTGTCCAGTTTATCTTTTAAAAATACTTCTACTGCCTTTCAAAACCTGTCCTTCCTCCTCCATTTTTTTTTCCTACTAATGGGTATGAAGTTTCTCTAACCCTCTTCAATTTTTCAATGAATAATTATTTGAGCAATTTCTAAGCGTAAATCACTGAAAATAGTCTGAAATCTAAGAGAATTAACACTAAAAAACAATTGAAGAATGTATTACTAGTCATGAGCCACAGATAACCAGAATTCCAACAGTAAGAGATAATCTTTCCCCATTTCATACCTGAACCTTCTTGACAAACTGGAAAAAATAGTGCACATGCCTGAGTGGCTAGAAACTATTTGTCATAGATATTACAGGAAAAGAGGTTGGAATGAAAACTGGATTTTTACAACAAAATAACTGAAATATCAGGCACATTGTTCTGTATGTAGTTGAGAATCATTATTTTTAAACAGGATGGTAGAACTTCCACATTTACATTACTTTTAAACAAACACTTGGACCAGAAACTATGCACAGAAAGAGAGAAGGAAAGAAAAATCATTCAGTACTATAATATGATAAGCCGAGAATTAAATACAAATTGTCACAAGTGGGAGTACAGAACAAAGAGATCGTTTGGATTTGAAATTAATTATGGACATAGGTGCATAGTGATTGCCTTTTGGGGATCCAGAGGATAACATTGTGGTTAAGGTTCTGGGCTTCCACATGGCCAATGGAAGTTTGAATCCTGGACCTAGTCTCTTGACAATCATGCCAGGCATTTGTGTGTGCATGCCCTGAATCTCAGGAGGAGAATGGAGATGGGATTGCAACATGGCCATCTTTCCAGGGGGTGATTTTTCACTTTCCCTCTTATTGTCTTTCTCTCTTTCTCTCTGATGAATGGATGTACCCTATGGTGAAAACCTTTTTAAAAAATTGCCATTTTGGTGGGAAGATGAAGGAGAATGAATGATTGACGTTGATCTGTGATTTTTTTTTCTTAAATGAAGAGATACATGATAGTAGTACTATACTAAATACACAATATGGAGGGTGGTTTTGAAGGGAAGTAGCAAATTTAACATTAGACTTGTTCCTTGAATCCATTTCCAGTAGTATTTAGTATTTGTATTAAATATTATATGATTGTAAAATGTTTAATATTTAGAAAGAACTAGCAAATGTGTATTTTATTTGGCTTTTTAAAAATTTATAAATTAGGGACCAGCAGTTAGTTTAATGGCTCTCTATCACTGGATTCCATGTAGTCGACTGTGGTTCAAGTCCCGGACCTGGTGGCTTAAACTCACGCCGGGCGTGTGTGAGTGTGTGCCTAAGATCCCAAGTGGGGAATGGAGGAGAAGGGATTGTGGCATGACCATTCCCCCCGGAAGGTGATTTCTCACTTTCTGTTTCTTTTTCTGGTGAGCGCATGTGCCCTATAGCAAAAACCTCTCAAAAAAAAAAAAAATTAAATATTGAAGATGCAAATTTGGGTGTCATTTGAATAAAGATTATGTTGGAGATCTCAATAAAAGAGATCATAATAGTAAGAGTAGAGACAAGTAGGGAAAAAGTGGGCTGACCATTGATCCCTGAGAACACCTGCATTGAAGTGGTGAGTATATAGAAGTGACAAGCAATAAAAATTAATAAAGGACTAGCTCATGGAGTGGTAGTTAAGGTAGCTGGATCCCACATGGCTGGACAATACAGAGCAAGTCCTGGACCCAGCAGCTTGAGAAACATGCCCAGCACCTGTGCATGTGTGCCCAATGTCCCAAACGGAGAGCATTCCAAGTAGGGAGGTGAGTGCTTTCTCACTTCCTCTTTCTATCTCCCCACTCTCTTTCTCTCCCTTTGGTGAAGGCATGCACCTTTTAGCAGAATTTTTTTAAGGTTTATTTTAATTAATTAATTAATTTAAATTTGACAAGAAGGGACAGAGTGAGAAATAGAGAGGGAAAGTGAGAAAGCAAGCCACCACATTCAGGACTTGAACCACAGTTGGCCATGTGGGAGTTCAGCACCCTTAACCACCATACCATCTGCTGGTCCTGTAGCAGAATTTGTTTAAAAAGTCTGTGCCCAGCCTCTGTGGTACAGTTGATAGCATACTGAACTGCAGTGCTAGAAGCTACAAGGTAAACTGTTAGTTTGGAATCTTGGTCACAAGTTCAAAACGAGCTAGAGGACTGGGGAAAGGGAATTGTGGTATAAATAAACCCAGTTGAGGGTGTTTTTTTTGTTGTTGTTGGTTTTTTTCACTCTGTTTCTCTTTTTCTATCCTGTATGTTCACATTCTCTATTATGAATGAAATCAACTTGAAAGAAAGTTTGGGGAAAATAGAGTTAAAGTTCCCCTTGGAACTAGCAGCTGGCATAATGGAAATGTACTGGAGTCCCACGTAGTCAACCATGGTTCAAATCTGGAACCCAGCGGCTTAAATCTCACACTGGATGTGTATATGTGCATGTCCAAGATCTTAAAAGGAGACTGGAGAAGAAGGGATTTTGGCATAGCCATTGCCCCTGGGGGGTGATTTCTCACTTTTTTTCTCTGTCTCTCTGGCAAGCATACAAGCCCTATAGCAAAAATCTCTCCAAAAAAAAAAAAAAAAAGATTCACCTCTATTTGGTGCAAGAAAAAGTTTGAAAGCTATGCATAGGGTTCTTTTGAACTTTTTGAAGACCCTCTCCCATACTGCCCTGAAAGTGAAGCCAGAAAGTTTTAAGCGGAAAGTACATAGCAGGAGTGTAGAAATCAGAGGAAAGCATTTGAGATTAGATCTTCAGAATAGGAATTTAGGAGATCACTAATCACACTGAAACTTGAGTTTCAGTATAGTACAATAGTATAGCAGAAGTCAGCTTGTATTAGGTGGAGCTGAAAAGTGAAAGCAGAAAATACAGATTACTCAATTGGTGGTAAAAAGAAAGCAAGGAAACTTGAAGTAGCTTTCAGACAGACAGGGTCTAAAGATTTATTTGAAAGCTAAGAGAAAGTAATCATGAAAAGTAATAGTTAAGGATACAAGTGAGAGAAGCAGTCAGTATGAAGTAATAGAAGATCAGGGTGAAGGCACATAGGTGGATGTAGTGTTGCATATAAAACTATCGAGAATGTTAGGAATTGGATTTATTTTACAATAGAGTAGCTTGAAATACAAAAGATCAAACCTGGGAATAAGAGGATGGGGTCTTTTGTGTATCTGGAATTTACTCTGACTGTATAACCTAAACTAGCTTGAGAATGACTCCTCTATCTTCTTTAATCCATATAGCAAACTCATTTAAGTGTTAAAAATTCTGCAAGAGAGGTGAGAAATCACCCGTTCTATATTTGGCAGTTCTAATACTGATCAGTTCTATTGCCCTGGCATCTACATATAGGCTTCCCTTTGGTCCTTTAGATGAGCTATTGGAGTGCTTCCAAACTTTTGATATATAGTGACCAACATACAGATTTATAATTAGAACAAGTGTATACTTGTGTTTTATGAAAATTTTAAAGATTTTTCAAGGGTAATTATTAGCATACGTGCATCTCAATTTGGTAGTTACAGGACCAAGTGCAAGTAACATGCAATACCTTTATAAGTACACCACAAAAACTAACTCAGGTTGTCTCAGCCCAGACAATTTAGGGAAGCCACACAGATCACTGCACAGACTAGAAACAAAAAAATCATCAGGAAAAAGCTGTACAGTTTGGAGTCAATACTGTTTCATTCAACTCAATGATCAATTCTAGTTTTTCAGGCTTAACCATTTCCTATTGTGATTCCAACAATAAGGCTTACATCTTTTGGCTCTTGCCTTCTCTGTTCTCATTTCTTATAATTCTGTTCCTTATTAACCAAATTCAGCCACTCGGGTCTTCTGCTAGTAAGGATATGCCAAAATAATTTCTTTCTTTGGGATTTTTAATGCTAGCTGCTGTTGCCTCATTTTTCTATTACTTGCATTTTTAAATATTTAGTATTAGCCTAAACGTTAAATAATTTGAACCAAAGTAATTCCACAAACTCCTTTATCAAGTTACCATGTTTTATATGCTTGATTTACTATCTGCTCATCTTTTTAAATTTATCTACCTATTTTTGGTCTAATCCTAGGAGAGAAAAGCATCACATGTCTTGTTTATCACATATTCTCAGTATCTAAACCACTTTATGTATAAATGGACAGAGTATATGATATATTTCATAGTATATTTTATTCTACACATATTCATGAAATACATAATGCATAAAATACACTATTTTATGTATACTAATAATGTTAAAGTTTACACAGCTTGTAGGAATTAACGTGAATGCAAAGGAGATAGATCAAACTCATTGTCAGCAAATTCAACGACTGGAGATGAAATAGGAAATGATAAATGGAATGAGAGATATACCTTTTACCAGTTAAAAGCATTGAGTTCTATTAACATAAACAATTAAACGTTAAGGATTTATGCAAGGAGGATTGTGATTATTTTGGTAATTAAAAACTGTCTTGAATCTAACTAGTGTGTCCATTTGTCTCTACATATAATTGATAGGGTCTTCTGACACACCACACACCACACAGTCTTCTAGCCCCTTATGCCTACAAGCAGAAAACTTAAACACACCCCTGATAGAACATTCTGAAACTGAGCAGTTGTGAGTTTTATGTATCAGGTACTTCATGGTTTATCACACTGTAGCACTTGTTTAATGGTCATGAAAAGTATGTTGCTGAAAAGAGATGAAATAGAGCCCACAGAGATGGTTCTTGTTTTTTAAGTGTCACACACTCCATTTTACTCTGTTATATTTAATAACAGGCTTCATATCTAAGCTATGGAAGAAGTAATAAAATGAAAGGTAGGTCAGTTAGTGCACAATTTTGTCATTATCGCTTCTGCATTTAAATTTGACGGGATATTCAGAATAGTATTTGCGAAACATAATGTAAAAGCACCTCAGTTAAAAAGCATAGTGCTCTATCTGTGTACTCTCAGCTATTTGAGCTGTTTCTTTTACTATAAAATGTATTATATGTACAGACATGAGTATAGTTTAAATAAAAGTTGTAAAGCAAATATCATGTAACCATCAGAGTAAGAAACAGAACACAAGCATAGGTGATAGCATCTCTTGTAAGCCTCCTCTTCTACATCTCTCAATTAACTTTTTGTTTTGTATTGCATTTGTTTTATGTTTTCATGTGTGTGTGTGGTGTGTGTGTATTAAATTTCTGTCATAGAGCATGTCTGCCTGCAGGAGAGGGACAGAGAGTGACAAGAGAGAGAGGGAAAGTGAGAAATCACCTATCAGGGGGATGGCCACACTGCAATCCCTTCTCCATTTTCCTCTTGAGATTTTGAGCACACACTCACATGTGCCTGGTGTGTTCTTACTGGGTCTGGAACTTGAACTGGCCTAGTACAATCCAGTACCTTAACCACAATGCCACCTACTGGCCCTAAGTTAAGTGTTTTTTTTTTTTTCTTTTTGCAATCTTTTCAAAACTTAATATTGTGTACATAATTTAATTTTTATATTTACTCTGGGTTACTAAAATTTATCTTCTTACTGAGGTTTTTTAAATTTGCATTTTACTGACAACTAAAAGCTTAATGGTGATTTGAATTTTCTTTTTGTGGGTTTCTTCAAGTGTTTTCTCATTATTTTCATTTGTCTTATATTTAATAACTTCTAGGAATTCTATATACTGGGTCACCGTTTTTTCTGTTTGTTTGTTTGTTTCTTTGTTTTCCCCTATGAGTGAGAGAGACAGAAAGAAAGAAAGAGAGAGAAAGAAAGCAATCCTAACATTGTCTTGATGCCTCTAGCCTCAACCAGTACTGGGTATGGACATGGGTATTCATTCCCATTTACTTAAGGAGGTCTCCAGACACAAACTCAGAACCTTCTCATGTGGGTTAGACTCACAGAATAGCACATTTTACCATTGTGCAATGTCTACCCTCTTTTATATGTTATTTTTACATCATTTTTAGTCATAAGGATTATGAATATCTCTACTTACTTTTATCCTTTCTTAGGATAAAAGTCTTAATTTCCTATTTTTCTGTTTGCCTGTTTTTAGAATAATATACATTTTTACTTATGATTTTAGCTATTAAATATATCTAGTAGAGCATAACCTCTTAACATCTCCTTCATGAGAAATGGCACTCAGGCTTTGGTACATCATAATAAAGTTTAAATCAGTTGGCCAGGTGCTATGAAGAAACTTAAGCTCTTTTACCTAGATACCATTACAGCCATGAAATAATTTAGAGAGAATTACCACCTTTATAATATAAACCTTAAGTTCATGCATATATATCTTTTTTTGACAAAATAAAGTAAATTTTTCTAAGTTGTTTCATGATTTTATTTTTAAAAGTTGCTCATGTCTTTTGATAGATTTAGGCCTAAGTATTTCATTTTTATATACAAATATAAATGATATGTTTCATAAATGCAAAGATTAAGGACTTTCATATGTATTAACTAGTATTAATTTATAATATTCCTTTTTCAATTATGTTTTTCTAGGACTAGTTGTCTAGGATATAAAGCTACATCCTGTTTCCCCCCTCAGTATTTGATTTTGTCCAAAGCAGTCTGGGATTAGAGTTTCATTTGTTGGTAAATTTGAGCTGCTGATTTTATTTTTTAATGAGATTTAAATAATAAGAGATTTTTCTGTTATTTATTAGTTTGATAACCTTTGGTTTTCCTAACTTTTTAAAAAATTCTCAAATATATGGTCATAAAGATTTTTATATTTTATTCTCTTTTTTAATGTCATTAATTCCTAACTATATATTTTTTCTCTTATATTTACTGGTTTGCTTGTGAAAAACTTTCTTTTTAAAGAACTTATTTTCTCTCAATTTGATTATAACTTCACTGATTTTAGAATTTTAGATAAAAAATTATTCTTTACAGATTAAAAGGCATAGAAACTGTATACAGCATCTTCTCTGACCATGATGGAATTAAACTTGATATTAATTTTAGAAAAACACTAAAAAATATACAAACATATGGAAACTAAACAACCTACTCCTGAATAACTTTACAACTACTGTAGAAATTAAGATTGACATCAAAAGACTCATTGAAACCAAAGATAAAGAGAACCTGTTTCCATAACATATGGGACAAGCAAAATCATTGTACATAAGAAAGAGATGGAAATGTGGCAAACGGAAAACCTAACATTGTGCCTCAGGGAATTGGGAAAAAACAACAAAAACAAAAACAAAAAATGCTAAAATAAAAGAAATAGATTGAAGAAAAAAAATAGAAAATAAATTATATAGAAAATAAATAAAACCAAAGCTGGTTCTTTGGGAAGATAAACAAAATTGACACAGCATTTGGTACATTAATTAAGAAGAGAGAAAAGAACCAGATAAATCAAATTAATGAAACAGGTAATATTACAACAGGCATTATAGAAATACAAACATCATTGGAAAACATTATGAACAAGTATATGCCAACAAATAAAACCTGGATGAGATGGAAAAATTCCTGGGCACATTTCTACCGAGATTGGATAAGGAAGACATGGAAAGTTTGAATAGACCAATATCAAGCAATTAAACTGAATCAGTAATAAATAACCTTCCAACAAAGAAAATCTCAAACCCTGATGTCTTTACTTCTGAATTCTACAAAATTTTTAGAGGAGTTAACCACCATTTTACTCCAACTATTTGAAAATCCAGAAGGAAGTAACCCTCCCAAATTCATTCTATGAAGCCTCCACCACCCTCATCCCCAAAAGAGATAAAGACATGACCAAAAAAAACCCAAACAAACAAAACAAAACAAAAAACTATAGACCTATATCTCTGATGAATATAGATGCAGAAATTCTCAACAAGATAATAGAAAATTATATAGAAAACATATAAAAAAGATTATACATCATGACATACATACATTATAAGGATAAAGGAAGGGTCAACATACACAAAACCATAAAAGCAATTCACCATATTAACTGACAGAAAGACAAAAACTATATGGTCATATCAATTGATGTAGAAAAAGTGTTTGATAAAATACAATACCCCTTCATGATTAAACTCTCAGCAACATCGGCATAGAAGGGTCTTTTCTAAACAAAAGAAAAGAAAAACCCATAGCTAACATTATACTGAATGGGGAAAAGCTAAAAGCTTTCCCACTAAAAACTGGTATGAGGCAAAGATGCTCACTTTTTCCACTCCTTTTCAATGTAGTTCTAGAAATTCTAGCCAATGTAATACAAAAAGAGAGAATAAAATAAAAGGCCTTCAATTAGGGAAGAAGAGATAAAATTATTTCTATTTGCTGATGACATGATTGTATATATGGAAGACCCAAAGGTATCCATGAAAAAATTCCTTGAAGTCATAAATTAATGCAGTAAAATGGCAGGTTACAAAAATCAACACACAAAAATCTATTGCATTTATATATACAACAAGCAGACTGAGGTAGAACTGAAGAAAGTAATGATACTTACCAAAATCAATAAAAGTAACCTAGGAACAAATCTAACCAAAGAAGTCAAAGATCTCTACAAGGTAAACTATGAAAATCTAAAAAAAAAGAAATTGACCCTCGTCTCAGACCCAGCACCAGCTAGGACAAAAAGCTGCTAGGCATCTCCACCTTTGCCAATTTTTGGCCTTAGGGTTCAACTTCACAGCTGTGAAGTCTCCCCCAGCTAGTGTCGCCCATCCCAGCAACAGCTAGGATAGTTGCTTTGTTCCCTCTTGCTCTCCTCTGCTCCTTCTTTTCTTTCTCTTTTTGGAAAACAGCTCTCTGCCTTCCTTGGCCATTTCTCTTGTTAATCTCTGTCTTTTTTCTCATCTAGGGAAGAAAACTGCTAGGCATCTCCACCTTTGCCTATTTTTGCCAACTGTGCCCGTGCGTTTTTCTATTTTCATCCCAATTTTATTTTTTGCGTAGTGATTTTTTTTTTGCTTTCCCCCTTTTTCTTCTTGTAATTTCATTATTTTTTCTTTGCCCTCTCTTCCTATTTCTATTTCCTACTTTCTTTTCCTTTACCTTTTCTGTTTTACTTCTCAGCCCTTACACTCTTCATAGAGATGATTAGGTGCATAGTAGCTAACCATCTGTGTATTGGGAGTTTTAGAGAATTCTTTGCACATCACTGTAGTGGTTACAAAAATAGTTAAATTCCCCCTTTACAAATCCGATTGTAAAACTCCTGTGATTCCCACATTCTAGGATGTAGTAGAAGGGAGAAATTAGCATCAAATTACTTCACAGTGGGAAAAACATAGGAGGTCACAGTCACAGAATCCCTCTCCAACAAATTGACCAGAAGTGAATACATTACAAAATGACTAAAAACCGAAGGAGAGCCTCAAGGATGAGAGAATCAAGCAGTACTTCTCCCCAAGGGAACAGTATAACCTGTCTCCAAGTAGGGAAAATTTAGAGGATATTACCAAAATGTCAGAAAAGGAATTTAGAATATTTATGGTAACAAAATTCTATGAGATGCAAGAGAAAAAAGACACTGAGCTCCAAGAGATGAGGAAATCTTTCCACTATATGAGAGAAGAATTGGACACCATAAAAAAGAACCAAACAGAACTATTAGACATGAAGGCTATAATACGGGAAATTAAAACCTCCCTTGAAAGTATCAAAAAAAAAAAAAAAAGGCTAGACAATGCAGAAGATCAAATTTCAGAAGTAGAAGACAAAACCAATCACCTAGAGAAAATTATCAAAAATACTAAGAAAAACCAAGGGGAATACACAAGAAATACTAGATACCATGAAATGCCCATACGAATAATTGGCATTCCAGAAGGTGAAGAAACTAATAAGGGTATTAATAATATATTCCATGAAAGCCTTGAAGAAAAACTTTCCAAGTCTAGAGAGGCACTTAAACATCTAGACCCAAGAAATACAAAGAACTCCAAGTAGAATCCGTCCAAGAAGATCCTCTTCAAGCCACATTATAGCTATATTGACCAAAACAACAGACAAAGGCAAGATACTAAGATTGGCAATAGAGAAACCTCAAATCACTTACAAAGGCTCTCCCATCACACTAACACTGGACCTCTCATCGGAAACAACGCAAGCAAGGAAAGAATGGGGACATATATTCAAAGTGTTAAATGAAAAACAATTTCAACCAAGAATACTATAATACTATACCCGGCAAGATTATCCTTTATATGGGAAAAGAAAGTAAAAACGTTCTCAGATAAACAAAACCTGATAGAATTTACCAACTCCAGACCAGCTCTGAAAGGAGTACTATACCTAAATAAATAAATAAATAAATAAATAAATAAAATAAAGAGAGACAGACAGCAATAAGAGAACAACAACAAAAAATAAAATAAAGAAACAAACAAACAAAACAGGAATATGGCCAACTCAATGGTAGGGAAAAGTCTGGAAATATTGATAATAATATTTAATGTCAATGACTACATTCTCTGATCAAGAGATACAGACTGGCTGAATGGATTAAAAATCAGAAACCCTCCATCTGCTGCCAGAAGAAACCCATATCATGGATAAAGACATACGTAGACTAAAAGTAAAGGGCTGGAAAAAAGTATTCCATGCAAATGGAAACCAAAAAAAGAGCAGGAGCTGCTATACTGATTTCAGATAAAATAGGCTTTAAGACAAAAACCATAAGGAAAGACAAAGGGCATTATATAGTAGTAAAAGGGCTAATTCACCAAAAAAATATAATGCTTATAAATACCTATGCACCGAACTCAGGAGCACCCAAATATGTAAAGAAAAGACTGCTAGATCTAAAAGGAGAGATAGATTGTAACACTATAACTGCTGGAGGTCTCAACACCCCATTATCTCTTTTATACAGGTCAAGGAGACCAAAAATAGGCAAAGAAACTCAGGACCTAAATGATACCATAAAACAGATGGACTTGATGGACATCTATAGAACTTTCCACCCAAAACCCACAAAATACACATTTTTTTTCTTTTTTTTTTTTTTTTGGGGGG
>NW_006159757.1:4192998-4209843 GCF_000334495.1 Tupaia belangeri chinensis
GCGTGAGTTTTAAGCCACCGGGTCCGGGACACGAACCGCAGTCGACTACGTGGGAGTCCAGCGACATAGCCATTACGCTAACTGCTGGTTCCCAAAATACACATTTTTCTCAGCTCCGCATGGTATCTTCTCAAAGACTGATGACATGATAGGGCACAAAACCAGCTTTTACAGATTAAAAGGCATAGAAACCATATCAAGCATCTTCTCTGACCATGATGTAATTAAACTCAATATTAATTTCAGGAAAAGCCCTCAAAAATATACAAATACATGGAAACTAAATAATGTACTTCTGAATGACTCCATGACTACTAAAAAAATTAAGACAGAAATCAAAAGATTCATGGAAACTAATGAAAATGGATACACAAGTTTCCGTAATCTAAGGGATACTGCCAAAGCAGTCATAAGAGGGAAGTTCATAGCAATTAGTGCACACAGGAAAAAGATGGAAAGGTGTCAAAAGGACAACCTAACATCATGCCTAAGGGAATTGGAAAAAGAACAACAAAGAAATTAAAACATAAATGCCAGGAGAAAAGAAATAATAAAGATTGGAGCAGAAATAAATGAAGTAGAAAATAAGCAAACTATACAGAAAAAATAAATGAAAGCAAAAGCTGGTTCTTTGAAAATATAAACAAAATTGACACATTATCCAGACTAATTAAGAAGAGAGAAAGGAACCAGATAAGGCAAATTCACAATGAATCAGGCAACATTACAACAGACATAACAGAAATACACAACATCATTAGAGTATACTATGAGTGACTATATGCCAACAAAGAACACCTGGATAAGATGGACATATTCCTGGACACATAAAATCTGTCAAGATTGACTCAGGAGGACATAGAAAGCCTGAATAAACTTATAATAAGCAATAAGATTGAATCAGTAATAAATAACCTCCCAACAAAGAAAAGTCCAGGCCCCGATGGCTTCACTGCCAAATTTTACAAAACTTTTAAAAAATAGGTACCTCCCTCCTACTCGCACTGTTTCTAGAGATTCAAAAGAGAGGAACCCTTCAAAAATTCATTCTATGAAGCCTTCATTAACCTCATTTCCGAAATGGATAAGGGTATGACAAAAAAGGAAAACTACAGACCTATACCTCTGATGAATATAGATGCAAAAATTGTCAAGACACTTGCTAACCATATTCAAAAGCATATAAAAAAGGTCATTAATCACGACTAGGTAGGCTTTATTCCATGGATGCAAGGGTGGTACAACATACGCAAAGCCATAAATGTAATACAACATATTAACAGAAAGAAAGATAAAACCATATGATCATTTCAATTGATGCAGAAAAAGTACTCAACAAAATGCAACATGACGTTATGATCAAGACTCTCAGTAAAATTGGCATAGAAGAACCATTTCTCAGCATAATAAAAGCCATTTATGAAAAACCTACAGCTAACATTATAGTGAGTGGGGAAAAGCTGAAAATTTTCCACTAAAAACGGGTACAAGACAAGGTTGCCCACTTTCCTTGCTCCTATTCAATATATTACTGGAAGTCCTAGCCAATGTGATCAGACAAGAGAAGGAAATAAAAGGTATTCCAGCAGGGAAAGAAGAGTTGAAATTATCTCTGTTTGCAGGTGACATGATTGTATACATAGAAGACCCAATAGTATCCATGAAAAAACTTCTCAAAGTAATAAATGCATAATGTGGCAGGATATAAAATTAACTTAAAAAAGCTATAGCATTTCTATATACAAACAACAAGCAGACAGAGACAGAACTGAAGAATGTAATTTCATTTACCATAGCCACAAGAAGTATAAGATACTTAGAAATAAAACTAACCAAGGAACTCAATGACCTCTACAAGGAAAACTATGAAATCCTTAAAAAGGAAATGAAAAAGGACACTAAAGAGTGGAAGGACATCCTGTGTTTCTGGATTGGCAGAATCAATATAATCAAAATGACAATCCTACCCAAATTAATCTACTTGCTTAATGCAATTCCTATAAAATTACAGGAGTCATTCTTCACAGATCTAGAAAAGACAATCATAGAATTTGTCTGGAACCATAAAAGTCCCTGTTTTGCTAAAACTATCCTGTGCAAGAAGACTGAAGTAGGTGGCATCTCACTTCCTGACCTCTAAACATATTACAAAGCTGTGGTCATCAAAACAGCATGGTATTGGCACAAAAATAGACATGAGCACCAATGGAACAGAATAGAGACTGCAGAAGTTAACCCCAAAACATACAGGGAACTCATCTTTGACAAAAGGTACCAATCAATCCAATGGGGAAAAAGAAACCTCTTTAGCAAATGGTGTTAGAAAAACTGGGTATCCACCTGAAGAAAGCTGAATCTGAACCCCTATCTATCACCATTAACAAAAATCAGCTCAAAATGGATCAAAGATCTAAACCTAAGACCACAAACTATTAAACTAGTGATGAAAAACACTGGAGAAACTCTAGGAGACATTGAGGTATGCAAAGACTTCTTAAGAGAGACCCCCAAAGTACAGGCAATAATCCCCAAAACAAACAGGTGAGATTACATCAGATTAAGGAATTTCTGCACAGCAAAGGACACCATAATTAGTGTGAATCGACAACCCTCGGAATGGGAGAGAATTTTTGTGAACTGTGTCTCAGATAAGGGACTGATAACTAGAATACACAAGGAACTCAAGCAGCTTACCCAGGAGAAAAAGATTAACTAAATTAAAAGATGGGAAAATGAGCCGAATAAACAAATCTCTAAAGAAGACATACAAACAGCTAAAAAGTATATGAAACAATGCTCAACATTCCTCATTGTAAGGGAGATGGAGATAAAAACCACAATGAGATACCACCTAACCTTAGTCAGACTGGAGAAGATTAAAAAAAAAATAATAATGATAAGTACCGGAGGTGATGTGGTGGAAGGTGAACACTCCTACACCGTTGGTGGGAATGTAAATTGGTCCAGCCACTGTGGAGAACCATATAGAGATTCCTCAAAGACCTTCAAATAGAACTACCATGTGATCCAGCAATTCCACTCCTGGATATCTACCCAAAGGGCAGGAGAGCACTCAATCAGAAAAGTGCTTGCACAACTATTTTCATTGTAGCATTATTCATGAATGCTAAGACTTGGAACCAATCCAAATGTCCACAAACTGATGAATGGATTGAAAAAAATGTGGCAAATATACTTCATGGAATACTATTCAGCCATGAAAAACAACAAGGCCCTGGAATTTGGTAGAAAGTGGATGAATATGAAAGATATGTTGCTGAGTGAAGCAAGTCAGGCTATGAAAGAGGAACATTATATGTCACCACTTAATATATACTGACTGCCTGCACTCTATGGCAGAGACTAAAAGACTGGAGAACATAAAAGTATTAAAAATTGTAATGGACACTAGTGTCAAAGTAAAAGAGAGTGTTGGAGGGTAAGAGTGTAAGAAAGGAAATTTGGGGGGGAAATGGAGAGGTAAGACACTTGAGGGACACTGATAAGGTTTATTTTCTGTTGATGAGGAAGTGTATAATAGTCTCAACTGGGCTGGACTGAGATGTAAATCATGCTGGATAAAGTCTCTTCACAATCTAAATGATGTATAGTGATATAATGTATGAATAATAATAATAAAAATATATAGATAAAAACCACCTGAGAATTTTGCCTGCCACCTGATGAAAGGGAAAGTAGGCTCTTTTTTGTTTATTTATTTTTGTAAATTTGTTATAGGGTGAGAGTGCTAACCAGAGAGAGAGAAAGAGAGAAAAAAGGTTAAGTACTTATTTTGAATATTTTCTAATATGTGTTTGATAAGACAGAGTAAAAATTTTAATATAACTCTAACATATTAGTCACTGTACAATAAATCAATTTTATTGCAGACTAAAAAAAAAGAAGAAAAGAAATAGAAAAATAACACAAAAAAGTAGGGAAAAAAATCCCACGTTCCTGGATTGGATCAATTAATGTAATCAAAATGTTAGTTCTACTCAAATCAATCTCCATATTTAATGCAATCCCAATCAAATTACCAGAGATATTTTTCACAGATCTAGAAAAGACAATCATAGAATTTATCTGTAATTATGAAAGACCCATATTACCAAAGCAATTCTGTGCAAAAAGAGTGCAATAGGAGGCATCACACTTCCTGATGCCATATTATATTACAAAGATGTGATAATCAGAACAGCATGGTACTGGCATAAAAACAGACATGTGGATCGATGGAATAGAGCAGAGATCCAGAAATAAATCCCCCAAAATACAGCAAATTGATCTCTGACAAACAGCATAGACTCAGCAGGAGAAAAAGAAAACCCTTTTAGTAAATTGTGCTAGAAAAACAGAATATCCACCTGTAGAAAGATGAATCTGGATCCCTATCTTTCAACCTTAACAAAAATGAACATGAAATGGATCGAAGATCTAAACCTAAGACGTCAAACTTTTAAACTACTGCTGAACAATACTGGGAGACATTGGAGTGGGCAAAGGCTTTTTAAATGAGACCCACAAAGAACAGGCAATTATCCCCAAAATAGACAGGTAGGGTTACATCAGATTAAGAAATTTCTGCACAGCAAAAGAGAGAGTAATTAGTTCGAATCAACTATTTTTAGGAAGACTATTTTTGTAAACTGTGCCTCAGATAAGGAACTGATAACCAGAATACACAGGTAACTAAAAAAAATAAATAAATAAAAAAATAAAAAAAATTTAAAAAAAGATCAACCCAATTAAAAGATAGGAAAATGAGCTGAACAAACAATTGATTAAGGAAGACATGAACAGCCAAAAAACATTTGAATAAATGTTCAATATCCCTCATTATAAGGGAGATGCAAATCAAAACCACAGGATACCACCTATCCCCAGTCAGAAAGGCTAAGATTAAAAAAAAAAAAAAATGGTAAGTGCTGGTGAAGCTGTGATGAAAGGGAACTCTCCTACATAGTTGGTAGAACTGTAAATTATTCCAGCCACTGTGGAAAACAGTATGGAGGTTTTTCAAAGATCTACAAATAGAACTAACATATGATCAACAATTCCACTCCTGAGTTATCTACCCAAAGGATAGGCTCAGTTGGAAAAGTGCTTACACATGTATGCTTATTGTGGCATTCTTCACAATTGCTAAGATATGGAACCAACTGAAATGTTCATGAACAGATGACTGGATTGAAAAAATGTGGTGCATATATTTTATGGAATACTACTCAGCCATAAAAAATGACCCTGGCATTTAATAGAAAGTGAATGAATATGAAAGATTTTTTAGCTGAGTGAAGCAAGGCAGGATATGAAAGAGATACATTGTATACTCCACTTAATATAGAGTCCACACTCAATGGCATAGAAGGAAAGATTATGGTGTATAGAAGTGTGTAAAATGGTTATAGATAATTCAGATGATGTGGGCAGAGGGTAGGAGAAGAGGGAGAAGAAACGGGCATCAAAGAGAAAAATAGAACAGCAAGAAATTAATGGGACACAGAAATGGATGATTATCTGTTGATAATGTGTACGGTATTTTTCTACTGGACTGGTGTGAAGTGTATTCATGTTGAATAAATTCAGTTTACAAATTGTAGTGATGTATAGTGATAGAATGTATAAAATAAATGTTATATAATATATAAAGAAAGTGGACAAATATGGAAGATTTACTGCTAAGTGAAGCAAGCCAAACTATGAATGAGAGGAATTGTTGACCCCACTCAATATATACTTAATATCTGCACTCTATGACAGAAACTGAGACTGGAAGATTTAAGCATAGAGAGCAATGGTGACACTGGAGACTGGAGTAGGGTGGAAAATGGGGAGGCTGAGAGAGAGAATCAAAGGGAAGAAGAGGGAAGCAAAACATTGAAGAGATTATGGTGGGAAAAAAATCTTCTGATTTTAATGTGTGTGATGGAGATTTTGACTGAAATAATATAAAGTTATTCATAATGGGAAAATGTATTTGATATGCTGTAATGATGCACAATAATTGAATATAAAAATGAGTAAATGAAAATTTAATAAATAGATTAATAATTATTTTTATTCAGCAAATGGATCGTATCATCCTGTGGTCTTATACAACTGAAAATTCAGCTATCTTTCTAATATTTTGTTGAAAAAAAAAGATCTTTTTACCTGCCTACCTTTAGAATAATCACTTTTTTTTTTTTTTTGGAGGGTTTTTTTCTATAGGGAGTGTGCGCTCCTGTGCGCTCACCAGACAAACAGAGAGAGACAGAGAGACGGAAAGCGAGAAATCACCCCCCAGGGAAGATGGCCACACCGCAATCCCTTCTCCTTCGTTCTCCTCTCGGGATCTTGGGCATGCACGCACATGCACCGTGCCCAGTGTGAGTTTTAAGCCACCTGGTCTGGGACTACGTGGGAGTCTAGCGACATAGCCATTACGCTAACTCCTGGTCTCAGTAATAACTTATTTTTTATGATTATCAGTATCACTAAAATATATGTCTAAATTTTGTTCTATTATATTAACATGATTCATAATTTTTGAATAAATTTCAATCTCATTATAGAGCACAGAATTTCAAGAGCTATTTTTAAATTTGTTAAGTTTTGAAACTTAAGTTTCTTTTAAATTTTACATTCATTCACTGTGCATCATTATAGCATACGAAATGAATGTTCCCATCTATTGGCCCAATCGAATATATTACCATACTTACTATACTCAACAGATAATTTTCCATTTTGTAGTTAGCTGTTTTAATTCTTTTTTTCCCCTTTTCCTCCCTCTCACCCTCTACCATTTCCCATCCTCTTCTACTTCCCACCCTCCTTCCACACTGTCTCAGGTGTCTACCGTTGCTCTCCATGACTTTATATTGTTCAATATTTCAGTTTCTGCCATAGAGTGCAGACATTCTGTATATATTTAGTGGGGGTATATGACACCTCTCTTTCATAGTCTGGCTTGGTTCACTTGAGAGTCATTGTTCCATATTTATCCACTTTCTATGAAATGCAAAGATCTCTTTTTTTTTTTTATGACTGAGTTGTATTCTATAGAGTATATGTGCCACACTTTTTCAATCCATTTATGTTTGTGGACATTTGGTTGGTTCCATGTCTTTGCAATTGTGAATAATGCCACAATAAGCATACATGTGCAATGTTTTTCAGACTGAGTGCATTCCTATCCTTTGGATAGGTAACTCAGGAGTGGAATTGTTGATCATATGGTAGTTCTATTAGTAGGTCTTTGTGGTATCTACATATTCTTCTTCACAGTGTACTATTTACATTCCCACCAGCAGTTTAGGAGAGTTCCTTTTTCTGCTCAGCTTCACCAACACTTATCATTCTTTTTTTTCTTTTATTTTCTTTTTTAATCTTCACCATTCTGACAGGTTAGGTGATATCTCATTGTGGTTTTGATTTGCATCTGCCTTATCAAAAAGGATGTTGAACAGTTTTCCATATGCTTTTTTTTGGCTGTTCATGTGTCAGAAAGTTGTCTGTTCAGCTTATTTTCCCATCTTTTAATTGTGCTGGTCAATATTTGGGGGAGGGGGGGGGTTTAAGCTGCTTGAGTTCCCTGTAAATTCTGGTTTTCGATCCCTTGTCTGAGGCATAGTTTGCAAATGTATTCTCTCATTCTGAGGGCTATGGATTCATTCTAACTATTGTTTCTTTTGCTGTGTAGAACCTTTTTAACCTGTGTTAAAAATATACAAGGTCCCTCTTGTGTATTTATGGGATTATTACCTGTGCTTTGGGGATCCTATTTAAGAAATCTTTGCCTACTCCGATGTCTCCAAGAGTTTTCGTGGGATTTCCAGCAGTAGTTTTATGGTTTGAGGTCTTAAGTTTAGATTTTTTTTTTATCCATTTTGAGTTGATTTTTGTTAATATTGGGAGACAGGGGTCCAGTTTCATCTTATAGCAAGTGGATACTCAGTTTTTCCAGCAACATTTGCAAAAGTTTCTCTTTTCCCACTGGATTGTGTGGGCCCTTTGTCAAAAAAATCAGTTTGTGCCATGTTTTGGTATTTATTTACAAGGCTTCTGTTCTGTTCCATTGGTCTACATGCCTGTTTTTGTGCCACCAACACACTGTTTTGATTATCACAGCCTTGTAATATATTACGTGTCAGGGAGTGAGATGCCTCATACTTTGCTCTTCTTCTGCAGCATTGCTTTTGCAATATATGGTCTTTTATGATTCCAGACAAATTCTATGTTTTTTCTAAATCTTTGAAGAATGTCTGTGGTAACTTGACTGTGATTGCATTATCTATGTAGAATATCTGAGTTGAATTGAAATTGAATATATTAATTCTGCTGATCCAAGAACATTGGATGGCATTTTACTTTTTCTGTGTAGTTTTCAATTTTTTGTTGTTGTTTACCTTGTAGGGGTCTTTGATGTCTTTGGTGAAATTTATTCCTAGGTACCTTATACTATTTGTGGTTATTGTAAATAGTATTGCTTTCTTCAATTCTAACTCAGTCTGCTCGTTGTTAGTATATAGGAAGTTTATAGATTTTCGTATGTTGATTTTTTATCCTACCACTTTACTGTATTCATTTATCACTTCCAGGATATAAGTTTATTTTTGTACTCATTTTTATCACCTTGAATATAACAATTTAAACTTAATGCTCCTTAGCTAATTTTAATGCTTTAATGTTTTTTCATACAATTCTCTCCATGGATCAAAATTATTTTCCCTTAAGATTCTGTAGATACTGTTGTATTGTCTTCTAGCATTTGGAATTGCAAGAAAAAAATCTGAGGTCAGCCTGACTTTTGCCCATTATAGGTAACCTGGTTTTTGTTTTGTTTTGTTTTGTTTTCTGTCTGAATCATTATAATTTTTTTTAATCCTTGAGATTTAAAAACATTACCCGGGGATATCTATCTGTTGCTTTTTTTTCTTCAGATTTTACAGGTACCCTCTGAGTTTTTTTCCTTTTGTAGATCTATTAAAGTTTATTTATTAACTCTGGAAATTTTTCTTCAGTTAGTTCTTTAATAGTTAATTGTTTCAGCTTCACTTATTTTGTCCTCTGTTCCAGGTATTCTAATTACATGTAGCTTGTATCTCTTGATCTCTCCTTGACTTCTCTTATCATGATATAGTTTCCCCCTTTCTCTGCATTCTGTGAGAATTTCTCTTGTTTTGTATTTACTTTAGTAATTTGTTTTCGTGACCAATCTGCCTTACACATTTCTGTTAACTGCCTCATCTCCCTAATACATTCCAAGCACTTAGACATTACCTCCTTTATCATTGAACACAGGTGTTCAAGCTCCCGTACTATATGATAGTCAATCCTTTCTGTATCTTCTGTTTCTTCCATCATATCCATTTCAAGAGGAGACATTAATTCTGTCCCTTTCTTCAGAACTTCAGTATTGCCACATTTTCAGTAGCTCTTCTTAGGAATACAAACCAAAAGCAAAGATTAAAGAGAGCATGGAACAAATAAAATGATGGTGACTTAAAAAAAAAAAAATGCCAGAGGGCACATGTGCTTTCCAGAGAGAAAAATGGAGGAAGAGAGAGCACTCTCTCTCCCCAGCTCACTATGGCATGGTCACCACACAATTTATTTCCTTCATTTTTCCATCCCATCAGTACTTGGAATGTGCAGGCACCTGCTCCGAATGTGTTTCTCAAGCTGCTTCAAACTATGGGATTCAAACTGTGGTTAGCCATGTGGGATGCAGCTCCCTATACACTGCCCTTAACCACTATGTTACAGGACCAGCCTGATGGCGACATTTTGTAAGCACGCCTGTTATTAAAGGAAATGGCTTTAGATTTGCCAGAATGTGTGGCTCATTGAGGACCCACTTTAAAGTTAACTGCTTATTTTCTTTCTGTAGCTTTTAATTTTTTTTAAGAATTATTTTACTGGGAACCAGCAGTTGGCGTAATGGCTATGTCGCGGGTCTCCCACGGAGTCGACCGCGGTTCGCGTCCTGGACCCGGTGGCTTAGAACTCACGCTGGGTGCGTGTGCGTGCTTGCCCAAGATCCTGAGAGGAGAATGGAGGAGAAGGGATTGCGGCGTGACCATCCCTTCTGGGGGTGATTTCTCGCTTTTTGTCTCTATGTCTCTCTCTGTCTGTCTGGCGAGTACACGCGCCCTAGAGCAAAAAACCTCTCCAAAAAAAAAAAAAAAAGAATTATTTTACTTATATTTATTTATTTATTTATTTAATTTGATCAGAGAGGGATGGAGCAAGAGCGAGAGAGAGAGAGAGAGAGAGACAGAAAGCCGCCAGGTCTGGTACTCGAACTGCAGTTGGTCATGTGGGAGTCCTGTGTCCTTAACCATGGCACCTGCTGCCCCTTTCACCTTTATGTAACTTTCTAATCTGGTTTGAATAAGAATAAGCTGAGATTGTGACAACAGAAATGAATTTTGTAAGTCAATCTAAAATTTGAACCATTTATTAGGTAAAAAATAGATATACCATAGTATATTTTTATATTATAAATAGATATTATTAGAGCATATCTTCAAGCCTATTAGCATAAAATAACTAGATCCATTTCACTAACTTTATCTATACTTGGATTCTAGAAAACAGTGTAGAAGGACCAATAGGCATCTCAACTTAGTTTGATGGCTTTTGAATTCACACAGAAAATAGCAATTGCAGCAATTTTATTTCACAAATAATTGCATTCAGTCAGAGTGCATAAAGATGTTGATTCTAAGAACCTATTAAAAAATCTTCAGAGAATTAAATTATTTTTAAATAAAAGAAGTGTCATTTTCTATGACCTCGCCTTGGCCTTCTACCCTTGGTTAAGTTGCTTGGAAGAACCTATTGGAAATCTGGTCATAAGTTGAGTGTGGCAGTAATGATGTTGGGTCACAACTTTCAATTTTAACCCAGTTATACTGAAGCTTCTGGTATTTTCAGGTTTCAAAAGCTCTTAGCACAACAGGAGCTCTTAACCTTACATGATGTATGTTTTATTTTTAATCTTTGTCTCTTTGTGTTTGACAGGCAAAGGGCCTGTGCCTGGGTCATTCTCTGTGCCTTTCTTGTTCTTCTTTCCTAAATACCTAGCAATTGGCAGGTAACATTTACCAGGTCACTCTGACCTCTGTGTGCAAAGTAGTTTTTCTCAAGTGCAGGGGGAGCATGGACCTAAGAATTCTTACTAAACTATTGCCATGTTTTAAGTCATGTAGATGAGAAAAATGTTTTAAATTTGAACTGAGGTTCAGCTTCAAACCCCATGGCTAGGTGAATTCAGATTTGACATATCCTCTTGATGTAATATTCTATGCTCCAGAGATGAAGAAAAAAAAAAGCTATTAAAAGTATCCTTTTATGTTTTGTGTTAAAATACATTTCCATAATGCATTACCTTGGTACCAACTGTTAAAGCTCATGGGAAGAATAATAGCAATAGCAGGGTAGAAGACTAATTGGCATACCAAGTATAATTAGTAATGCTTAGAAAACCAGTAGCAGCTCTATAGTAAATAGCTATATTTATTATTCCATGTGTTTTCTCATCCATTAACATGCCTTTTTAAAATGTATTCATGTAAGAATAAATTTAATATGCTATTTCAAATTCTCTCTATTAAGTTTTGAAATTCCTTTGACTTTGGAATATCATCAACAGAGAAATTGGTGACTGACCTCCAAGTGTCTACCCAAAATAAGAATTATTCCGAGTGAAGGATCCATTCATCAATACTTTAGCATCAGAATTCTTTTATTGACAGCTCACAGAGACAAAATCCATATCTTATAGTTGACTCATATTAGCCATAGTCATTGTATCAATGAATAATATTGTATGTGTACCAACATACAGTTTCTACTGAGTGCATGTCATTTTTGCATCATCTTAATGTTAAAAAAAATTCTCAAGTCATCATTCAGTTGTGTATCACCTGTAATTGCTCTGTTAGGAAGAGAGAATACATTCAACATATTTTGAGAATCAAAGGTTAAAGATAGAATTAGGGGCTCACATGATTTTGGAAGCGTAGTATACAAATCAGGGAAGCTGCCTTGTGAAGGTTGTGGGAGCTGGTACTGATGAGTGAGGAATCCAACAACCGAGAATTCATCCACAGACACTAAACCACTTCTCAGAAACATACTGAGAAATTGTAACAATTCTGAAAAACAAACAAACAAATCCAAAAAACAAAAGCTCCCAGAAACTCATTAACTGCCTCCATCTATAGCAAATGGGAGGTGTCCAAGAATGTATAGTCAAGCTGTCAAGAATCTCACTCTGGGGGCCAGCAGGTGGTGTGGTGGTTGGGGCACTGGACTTCCACATAGCCAACAGCGGTTTGAGTACTGGACCTGATGGCCAGGCACAGCTGTGTGCATGTCCAAAATTCCAGAAGGAGAATGGAGGAGAAGGGATTGCAGCATGACCATCTCCCCAAGGGGAGGGTGATTTCTCACTTTGCCTCTCACTATCTCTCTATGGTGATCTCACAGGCCCTATGGCAAAAGCCTTAAAAAACAAAACAAAACAAAACAAAACAAAAAAACTCTGTCCATGACTGCCTGCAACAGCCTTCTGAGATTAATGATTTCCACTTCTTCTCTATCTTCTAAATGTCACACGTCACACATTTTCACTTATTGGCAAACTCTATCCCAAGGATTCTAGAAAAATGGTGCTCTAACTTAATAGAAGAGGTAGGGTGTTCCCCTGGCCATGGACCTCCAAGCACAGGACTGAAGGAGAGTCACAAGTTTTATGTTTGTACCCATCTGTATGTCTATACTTACTTTTATATCTGAGTACCTAAGAAGATGCCTGCTTTGTGAGTTTTCACTATGGTCTTGATAAAGGAAATTTTTAAAATATAAATCTGGTATCTTTCATTTAGTATACCCAGACTGCTTCCATTGCCCACCCACATGATTGTTCTCAGAGATCAGACATTAATATTTTTATTGGGACTTCAAAAGGGAGATTGATCTGGGGGAAAAAAATTATACAAAGGTTTTCCAGCCAATATTTTACTTTTCTTGGAAAAGTCTGGGTTAATGGCAAGAATTATATGTAAATTTTTTATAGATAGAGATAGGCAGTCTTAAAAAAGTATATGCAAAACTCCTATTATGGAAAAAAACTACGTAGGGATTTCAAAATCATTTTGGCATCAAAATAAACTCATAATTTAATTCCATTTTTCCACAAACTTTTTAAGATTCCTTCATATCTATATAATCTTTTTTGAGAGTGCAAGTACTGTGAAACTAAAGTATAATTAAATCATAGTCATTAACACCTATAACTTTTGACTTGAGTATTAAGTGTCTAACAAGGTAGTTGATTTATATATATCTAGTTAATGTTTATTTGACCAATCAATTTATGTTCTCTTTGAGTGGAAATGAGTCTGAGTTTCCTCAAGTTATTTTTCCCTCAGTGACCAAACTTCAATGACAAGAAATTTAAATACACACACACACACACACACACACACACACACATAAAAATACCTGCATAAAAATGTTCTCCTTTAGGACTATTTTATTGTTACCTGTGGCTATGAAATTTTTCTTCTCTTCTTCTTTTCATTACGTTAGAAAATAAAAATAAGTGGAAAAGAAAAATAAGACCTGGGGACTCTTTCCTTGAATAACCTTACTTATCCAAGTTTTTATTTCCAGAATAAAGGAAATTATCCTAGTTTATATGTAAACTGAAAAAAAAATCTTTATTTTGCTATACAGGTTGGTTTCTATATTTAAGCACGAATCCCTTTGAAACCAATTAATACTGATATTTGACCTAAATAATAGATCCTAAACTACTCTGTGTGTGTGTGTGTGTGTGTGTGTGTGTGTGTTTGTGTATTTAAAGCAGCACAGTTGTTCATACAGCTCCATATCAGTTCCATGAATAATTCTCCAAATGTGTACATATCACTTTATACAAATTTTCAAGAAAAGCTCTTTTTTCAATATTTTTACAGTAATTTTTTTTAAGAAATAGCATTTCCCTACTGCTAAAGTCAATTTATGCATTTGAGCTGCCAATGTTAAATATCTTTAGCCATGTGTTGATCTTGTAACATTGCCAAGCATATCCTCTTCTCAGAAAAGTTGTGAAAGAAAAAAAAAAAACATATTCTTTATCTGTTCTTCTGTCTTAAATTTGTGCCCTTTCTTTTTCTTGCTGCTATGTTCTCAGTTCTTTCCCGTTGAAAAGCAGTCCTCTATGACCTGACTTTTGGGATAAGGAATCACCATGTTTAGGTGATTCCACCTCTGCATCTTAAAAGGAAAACTTTTAAAAGAAAATTTCAAGAGCTTCACTCAAAGGAAATAATCTCTCGAGATAAAATTTTTGCATCCTGCTTAGTGCTGGAACAGATATTTTTATGAGAGGAAACTAGGGAACTTGCATATCAGACACATGCACATAAATACTGTCACTCTTATCAATAAACTAATTTGAAGGAATGCTCAACACTATATTTCTTTGTTCATTAGATCTAAAACTTTATGAGTTACTGTGATGATCACATGATATTATTTGAACTTCAAGCATTTTAAATATCAGAATGAATTCTAAGATTTTTAAATTTATTTGGTAGAATGAGTATAAAGCACCAAGAGCTTTGGCTCACAAAACACATTTATGTTTGATTCCCTTCATGCCTCTGTCTCTCTTATTTTATGTCTATCTTTTTATCTGCTATTGGTATCTTCGTCTTTTCTTACTATTACATCTGAATCCCTTTTAGCACAAGATATTACTATCTAGTCTCCACTACCTCCACACCACGAATTCATCACTGGCATTTCCTTTTTCGTGATATCCATATCTAGCTAAATTTACTGTACTTTGGAGTTTACTTTCCACATAAAAGAATTTGCTGTAATGAACACCTATGCAACCCATCTTAAAGAAATGAAACATTCTTATATTACTATGGGTGCATTTATTGTCTATTGAAAGAAATGAGGATTTCCTTCGATATTTCACATTTTTACCATCCATATTCCCAAACATTTTTCTTGAATTTTGTGTTTATCACTTCCACGTTTTGTATTTTTACTTTAAATATATGTGTACAAGTTTCAATATATGCATACATATGTATAGATACTGTGTGTATGTATGTATGTGTGTATACACACACACACACACATATATACACACATATATAATATGTATGAAAAAATGTTGAACAAAATGCAAGCAAGTTGAATCCAAAAATACATAAAATGGATTATATTCCATGACTAACTGGAATTTATTCCATAATCAGAAGGTCTACAAAAGCCACAATAAACATCATACTTGGTAATGAAAGGTTGATGACACTGTCCCTAAGTTCAGTAACAGAATAAGGATGTCTGCTCTTGCCATTTCCTTTAAGTAATTGACTAGAGATTTCAACCAGGACAATGTGTCAGGAAAAAATAAATAAATATATAAATAAATACAAGGCATCTGAACTGAGAAATAAGTAAAACTACTTCTATTTGAAAAGGTCATGGTCCTGTATATAGAAAATTCTACTCAGGACTAGCAGTTAGCGTAATAGCTATGTCGATGAACTCCCATGAAGTCAGCCATGGTTGGATTCCCAGACCCAGTGGCTTATACTCACATGGGATGCGTGTGTGTGTGAGCCCAGGATCCCGAGAGGAGAATGGAAGAGGAGGGATTGCAGTGTGGCCATCCCCACTGGGGGTTGATTTCTCACTTTCTATCTCTCTCTCTCTCTCTTTAGCAAACACCTCTCCAAAAAAGAAAAAAAAATCCTACAAAATCATTGCTATATACTAATACTATAGATTATATGAATAATACAAACTACTATAATAAGTTCTTTTATAGTAGAAAAATTTATAATTTATTCACCACAATATAAGCATAAAACAATGCTCAACCTCTAGAGTAATTAGATAATATTAAGTAAAAGTTTATTTATTTATTTATTTTTTTGCCTTAGGATGCATGTGCTTGCCATAGAGAAAGGGACAGAGGACAGTGAGAGGCACAGGATCTGGGGCTCAAACCACAGTCTACCATGTGGGAGTCTAGCTACGTAACTGCAATGCCAACTGCTGGACCCCTTAAAATAGATATTTGATAAAGAAGGTAGATTCAAATATCTAACAATAAAAATTAGGAAATGGAATAATGAGAATCCATATATTGCATATGGAAGTATAAGTTAATACAACTTTATTGTGCATTTGGCAGTACATGGTGAAGTGAAAATTTCTCTTATTTTGTGGCCCAAACAATTCTGCTCCTAAGTTGATATTATCTACATATGCACTGGAGATAAGTTTATGAATGTTATTGGCAGCTTTATATATAACAACAACAAAAATGAACTGGACTAAGTGTTCACCAACAGAGTACTAGGTTACTATCAGAATTTATAGGGACCAGCAGTTAGCATAATTATTTTGTGGCCCAACAAATTCTGCTCCTAAGTTGATATTATCTACATATGCACGGGAGATAAGTTTATGAATGTTATTGGCAGCTTTATATATAACAACAACAAAAATGAACTGGACTAAGTGTTCACCAACAGAGTACTAGGTTACTATCAGAATTTATAGGGACCAGCAGTTAGCATAATGGCTATGTCGCTGAACTCCCATGTAGCCGATTGTGGTTCAAATCCTGAACCCGGTGGCTTAAACTCATGCTGGGCGCATGTGTGCGTGCCCAAGATCCCGAAAGGAGAATGGAGGAGAAGGGATTGCAGCATGGCCATCCCCCCTGGAGGGGTGATTTCTCGCTTTCTGTCTTTCTAGCAAGTGCACATGACCTATAGCAACAAAAAAAAAAAAAAAAAAAAAAGAACTCCA
>NW_006159757.1:4226934-4227721 GCF_000334495.1 Tupaia belangeri chinensis
ACGGCAGACAGCAGGAACGAGGCCAGAGTGGCTGGCTTAAGTATCCCCTCAAATCATCAGAACATGGGGGGCAGACAATGGCACAGTGGTAAAATGTGACCCACACGGGAACATTCCAGGTTCACATCCAGAAACCTCCCTGAGTGCGCTGGGCTACTGCGTGTCTGTGACTTTGCTGGCTGAGGCTGGGTTTGGCTCATGGCATCAAGACCAATTGGGGGTATGCTCCCTTTCTCTCTCTCTGTCTTTTTTCACTCATGTGAGAAATAAATATACTTAAAAAAATAAATATACTTAAAAAAATCCAGAAAGTGGCATAGAAGTTAAAGTATTGGACTCTCACATGGTAGATTGCAGTTTGAGTTTCAGACCTGACTACTTGAAAATCATGCCAGGCACATGTGCTTGTGTGCCCAGAATCCCAGAAGGAGAATAGAGGAGGAGGGATTGCAGTGTGGCCATCCCCACTGGGGGTTGATTTCTCACTTTCTATCTCTCTCTCTCTCTCTTTAGCAAACACCTCTCCAAAAAAGAAAAAAAAATCCTACAAAATCATTGCTATATACTAATACTATAGATTATATGAATAATACAAACTACTATAATAAGTTCTTTTATAGTAGAAAAATTTATAATTTATTCACCACAATATAAGCATAAAACAATGCTCAACCTCTAGAGTAATTAGATAATATTAAGTAAAAGTTTATTTATTTATTTATTTTTTTGCCTTAGGATGCATGTGCTTGCCATAGAGAAAGGGACAGAGGACAGTGAGAGGGAAAGA
>NW_006159757.1:4227827-4257775 GCF_000334495.1 Tupaia belangeri chinensis
AGAAAAATTATCATTGAGAGGGGATGGTCACACCATAATCCCTTCTCTTCCATTCTCCTCCCAGGATCTTAGGCATGCATGCAAACATAGCTGCATTTACAAAAAGAAATAGACCAGCAGGTGGCAAAATGGTTATGTCGCTGGATTACTACATAGTCGACTGTGGTTCACGTCCTGGACCTGGTGTGAGTTTCAGGCCACAGGATCTGGGACTCAAACCACAGTCTACCATGTGGGAGTCTAGCTACGTAACTGCAATGCCAACTGCTGGACCCCTTAAAATAGATATTTGATAAAGAAGGTAGATTCAAATATCTAACAATAAAAATTAGGAAATGGAATAATGAGAATCCATATATTGCATATGGAAGTATAAGTTAATACAACTTTATTGTGCATTTGGCAGTACATGGTGAAGTGAAAATTTCTCTTATTTTGTGGCCCAAACAATTCTGCTCCTAAGTTGATATTATCTACATATGCACTGGAGATAAGTTTATGAATGTTATTGGCAGCTTTATATATAACAACAACAAAAATGAACTGGACTAAGTGTTCACCAACAGAGTACTAGGTTACTATCAGAATTTATAGGGACCAGCAGTTAGCATAATGGCTATGTCGCTGAACTCCCATGTAGCCGATTGTGGTTTGAGTCCTGGACCCGGTGGCTTACACTCATGCCAGGTGCGTGTGCGTGCGTGCCCAAGATCCTGAGAGGAGAATGGAGAAGAAGGGATTGCGGCATGGCCGTCTCCCTAGGGGGTGATTTCTCACTTTCTATCTCTCTGTCTCTCTCTTTCTGGCAAGCGCACGCACCCTATAGCAAAAACCTCTCAAAAAAAAAAAAAAAAATTTTTAACTAATTCTTACTAGGAATTTGAAGTTTAATTTTATAGTTGATTGGACCAAAAATCTTAAAATACCAAAGTGAGCTTAATCTTTTGTCTAATCCTATACACATAGAAGAAATAGCTACAATTTCTTTTATACAGATACCTACCATCATATTCTTCATGATATTTAAGGTGAAAACAATGCGCTGTCAAGCTGAAGTATAAAATTGCTATGAACAGAACACATAATTAAATTAGCAATCTTGATTATAAGTAAGCAGAAGAAAATAAAAACAGAATCAGTCTTCCAAATGTTGTTATAAATACATACACACTGAGAATGTAAATAATTGTATTTAAGTTTTTAAGAAACAAGAAAAGTACTTTTAATGTATGAACAAGGCACAAAGCATGTTATTATATAGCACATTATTTTTTTGGAAGTTTAAATTAACCACTATTACAAGAAACACTCTGGAGGGTAGTTTCTCACTTTCCTTTGTTCTCTCTTTTTCTTTCTGGCAAGTGCATATTCCCTATAGAAGGCAAGAAGGAAGGGAGGAAGGGAGGGAAAGAAAAAGGAAGAAAGGAAAGAGAAAAAACTGGAAAAGAGTACACTAGACAAATGTTAACAGAAAGAAAAGAAAAAACTGGAAAAAATAGAAAAAAAGTGCATTAGGACAATAATTAACCAAAAAACAGCTAATATCATTATAAAAATATGAATTTCGACTATTTTAAAAATGAAAGGATTACAAAAGATAACATATTCCCCGTTCATGAAAAATCTTCAAAATGTATAATTACAGAAATAAATGTCATATAATGTATAGAGATTTTAACATAACTCTTAGAGCTACTGATTGATGAGGTAGACAAGTAGTTCACCTACTAATTAGTTGAAAACACAGTTAAAAAGAATAACCTGGGACCAGCAGTTGGCGTAATGGCTATGTTGTTGGACTCCCATGTAGTCGACTGCAGTTCAAGTCCTGGACCCAGTGAGTTAAGCCCACGCCAGGCATGTGTGCATGCATACCCAAGACCCAGAGAGGAGAATGGAGAAGGGATTGTGGCGTGGCCATCTGCCTGGGGGGTGATTTTTCACTTTCTGTCTCTCTGTTTCTCTCTGTCTTTCTGGTGAGCACACACGTCCCATAGTAAAAAATAACCTCTCAAAAAAAAACCAAAAAACAGAATAACCTATGAATATATTTAAAACTTGAAATCAATAATTAGATATGTTATTTTTAATAACTACAAAATATTTCAAAAAATTAACTATGTAGTAAGCATCGTTGCATAAATCAGTTCCCAACCATAGTCAAATAACTTATTTGGCAAATTTTTCAATAACCAAAGAGATCCTAAAAACTGAT
This sequence comes from Tupaia belangeri chinensis, assembly GCF_000334495.1. Lineage (NCBI taxonomy): Eukaryota > Metazoa > Chordata > Mammalia > Scandentia > Tupaiidae > Tupaia > Tupaia belangeri. Next base: position 4,230,043 of record NW_006159757.1, read on the forward strand.
GATACTGAACATGAAAACTAATTTTTAGTAACGCATTTAAAGAAGAAATATAAAACGAGATCAGCAGATGGCATAATGGTTACATAGCTGGACTCCCACGTAGTTGACCACGGTTCCAGTCCTGGACCCAGTGGCCTGAAGCTCACACCAGTTACATGTGCATATGTGCCCAAAGTTCCAAGAGCCAAACAGAGAAGAAAAGACTGTGGCATGGCCATCCCCGCTGGGAGTACTATCTCGCTTTCTGTTTCTATGTCTCTCTCTGTCTCTACAGCAAGTGCCCATGTTCTCGATCAAAAATCGCTCTCTAAAAGAAAAAAGTAAGTAGAAAGTATGAAATGTTTAAATCAAATAATGCAGAATTTAGATTTTTTCACCTTTTCACTATACAAATTAGAAAAATCAAATGTTTAAGCTATATGAAAATAAATGTTTATATATACATATATATTTAGAATTCTTACACAGTTATTAAAGGAGCATAAAGCATATTCTGAGTGTCCAATATACTAAAGGGAATGGAGACTTATTGAGCTAGGCCCAACATTTCAATATGCTTTCACCTGTAAATATTTACAGATTCTTAAGCAGTAGATAAGAAGAAGCTAAACAGCTGTTGTGAGGCAGCATTTCTCCCTTCTTCACGCTAACCCCAGTTCAATCCTGTAGAAGCAGTATTTCAGGCAAGAACAGCTGAGAAGTTATAGGCTCTCTTTCTTCATCCAGCCTCAACTCATAAATCTGAAGTTGTACCTCAGGTGTGAAAGGTAGAGAATGCTGGGCTTTATTACTATTGCCCCAGCTTACTTATAAAATGAAGGTCTCATACTGTGAAAGGTAAGCATGAGGAACAGAGCCTACTGCTCTGTCCAGTAGTGTCCTTGTAAAGTCAAGATGCCATTAGAAGAAAGATGAGATCCAGTGAGAGGCACTATCTCCATCCCTACTCCAGGGAAGTGACAGAAATATGAAATAACTTCAAAAAGTGCGGGAAAATGAAATTAAAATACCAGTGTATTTTGGCACAAAAAACTCTTGATAGCCACGTAGAGTTTTTTCAATACATATTTTCCAGAAATGTTTTTCAGAAGTCTCTCTTATATAAATGTGGGATACTTTAGAATGAAAAGTATTTGATTTGGGGCTATTATTTGTAGAAGAATTCACACTGTAAAGAGGACCAGAGATGAATGTAGAACTAACTCGTACTCTGAAGATAGGAATTAAAGTTTCCCTAGTTAGGGCAATATAGTGATCTTTTTCCTTCTACTTGTTTCATTCTTCATGTGTGAGATTATATTACCACATGATTGTGCCATTTTAGCAGAATTTTCATCCTCTCAGAACTCCAAAGTGGATATGGGGAACTGGGGGGGTCCTACATCTTTAGTGATGTGTTATATATGAAGCTATTAAAAAAAAAAAAAGGACAGCAACTTCCTAGCAAAAGTGCGAGTGAGTTGTGTTGCTCATATATGCTCTAAATTCATACATGGACAAAAAGTATGTGTTCTGAATCTATCAAAGAGCTTAATCCCATTAGATGGACTGGGTTATGCCTTCAAGATAAAAGCATCTGGTCTTTAAGCATAAAGTCATTCACCAGGAAATACTGAAAGATTAGTCAAAAAACAGTAAACAGAGAAAAGCGATGATGAATATGGCATCCTATGACTAAAATATATGGTAAAATATGTATAGTAGAGGCCTAGTTGTACTGTAGTTCTGTCTACAGATAGTAGAATCCAAGAATCCACCCACAAGAGTCTACTGTAGAGACAGGGAGAACAGCAAGACCAAAAGGAAATACAGCTTCAGATTGCCGAAAACATTTTACCAGAACAGGACTTTAGGATAGTCATACAAATAAAAGTGTAGTGTTAGTATTGGAAAATAGAAGAAAGAAACATATGGGATTGAAAATCAAGGGCAAAAATGTTGTTAAAAGAGAAATTTAAAAGTTCTAAAGTCATTGAAGCTGCACTTTTAATCTAACCCCTGATTGTGAGTCTCAAGTAGGTGGATCCACTGTTGGTTCTTTTCTGTTTTGCCTCTGGTGACTCTGGAAACAGGAAGGACTAACTGAGTTGACAAATTCCACATTTCATTAAAAATACAAAGATACTGATCTAGAAGCTAGTGACAAAGAGTGAATAACATATTCTTTTTTCTAGAAGGCTTCTCAGTCTAGACTTCTGGCTATATGTGGGTGCAAACACTAGAAATCTATGAGCTATGATGTATGTGTGTGTAGTGTTGGAGGGCCATCTAAGAGAGAGATGAAGAAGCAAAATAAACTTGAGAAATATTACTCGAAGAAGACTTTGCACAATTCTGAAAGTCAATAAAATTAAAGTCTATCTTTGAGATTTCAGTCATACAAGAAAATCAAGGATGATAGGAAACCCACTGGGGTTTGTGAATCTGTTAACTTATACCTACTACTGAATTATTTTTAGTCTATAGTAAGATACTAAATAATAAGGTACTAAAAATCAGGTCTATTCTTAAAAAGTGGTAGTCTACATTTCAGCAAAAGATTGTTAGAAAATTTTTGAATCATATTATCTGAAAAAGGGAAATGAATAAATTAGTTGCAGTAGGAATCTATAAGAGCTATGCAATAAAGCAATTATCCACAGACCTGGAGAGAGGATATCCAACAGATATTTTATATTCTGGCTAATTCTTGGCCTACACTGGTGAATTTGTAATTAGGTAAAACACTCTCCCATCACATAGTAGGCAAGAGAAGAAAGCACTGATTCAGATACAAAAGCCCTTTCTGCTTTGGCACAGATCCTTCGTAAGGATGAACCAGGTTGGATCATAACAGAGGCCCTTCTGCCAGAGTCTGGATTTTCATAATGTGAGTGATTCTTTCTCCTTGTAATTACTGATAATGTTGCTGGGTGAATTGAAGATACATTGAATGGGGAATTAGATATTACATCTCTCTATTGCAGGGCATGTAAGACAGTAGCCTTGCTATTTACATCACAGAGACTTCAATGCAATTTTTGGATCAGTGCTCCCTGTTCTCATTTTCACTTTTATTCATTCCTCATTTGCACATTTTCATGTCATCTGCACTATTTGGAATTCTTGTTCAAAATCAATACTACTACTTTGTCTATGCTTTCCTTTTGAAGTATTCATCATGTGCTGATTATGAATAATGAAATAACTATCTTCAGTTTTTATGCAATGATTCTTTTACCTCAGACATGACTCAGTCCATCAAAAGTGCACAGTTGCTTTACATTTAACCTAGGAAAGCATTCATGTTAGGACACAATGACATCACTGCTCTGCTATATTTCTGTCCACATTCCAAGTCATGTGGCTACAGAAGCTGACAAAGTCAGTCAAGACACCAAGTCAATGACAAACTCTGGACACTGTTTCCCATAGCAGGACATATTTAATTTGTGGGTTTTCATTATTTTTTTCTTAATCTTTCTTCAGAATAATACATCAATTTCATTTGTACTTATTTAAATTACTTCAAGTATTAATTTTGAAAAGATTTTATTCTACAAAATCCAAAGTATGTCTTATAAGAGTAGCCCTTTCACATATTATATTTTTATTTTACTTTTTACTTTACAATCAGTTATCTATATCTTTGGATCAGTACACTTTTTCTTGATCTCTCCATGGCCTATTATTTTTATATGTAAGGACGTGAACCCAGTTTTTGCAGTAGCTGAACTTAAGAGTTGAAGAGTTACTTTGGACTAACACTTTGAGGTAAAAAAAATACCTAACCCTGCTTTTAAAGTTTCTGTAAGACTTATTTTACTGAATTGGAGAAGTAAATTGCTGTTCTCTCCTTTTCTGGACCTTCCCATTGAAAAGAATTGTGCTTAATTCTAACCTTGGGTCCCCTGAAGTTTGAGTAGGTTCAAATCTCAGTATATATTCTCTTTCGATCTAAATTACTACCAAGAACACTGACACCTCCAGATACTCTTAGCTTTTCTAAAATTACCAGCAATCTCTTTAGCATTTGCACTGTAGAAAGAAAAGCAACAGAATATCCTACAGAGCTAAGATTGGGTTGAAGGAGGGGGCAGTTCTTAGAGCCTTTTGCCCTTTTCCTTAGAATTAATGTAAGGATGTGTCCTATAGTAAAATTCCAAGGGCTCTGTTCAAAACAATTTAAATTTGAGCAATAAAGCAGAGAGATTAATGGGCATTGGTGCCACTTTTAAAAATCCTCCAGAAAAGTAAGGAAATTAGGTCTTACATTCTCTGATTGGTTTGAACTGAATAAATCTGAAAGTTCGTATATCTCTGCATGAGTTTTAATTCCCATTTCTTATGTTGGCATGAAAACAATGTCAAAGAAAAAAATAGGCTCTAAAAGATTAGGGAAAATGCAGTCTTAGAGAGAGAACTGAATTGTGTAATAGATTTTCTTTAAACAAAATACAAATAAAATCTCCATTTCAAGGGCAACTATAATGCAACGAAATAAGACATCAAAGCTGCTCCAAGAGAGGGCCTAGGTAATGGTGAAATAGTGATTAAGCTGGACATACCTGGCAAAGTTCTTGGTTTTTCATCCTGGTACCTTCGTGAGCAAATAAGGGATGCACCTAGATGCTGGTGATCTGTGCTGGCTAAGATTTGGTGTGGACTGTGGTGTGGAGACTGTCACATGCACCTGTGACTCTCTTTCTCTATATCTCTTCATTTCATTAAAGTAACAGAGAAAAAGAGTCTAATAAATAAATAAATACATTTCTAAATCATCAAAAGAGAAAGATATTGGAAACATTTATTTTGTTAAGTTATATTGCTTATGTACATATTAACTATGTATAGGTAAATATTTTATGTATTTTGCATATATGTAAATATATACATATGTACACTATAATTTTAACTATAGTCTTAGTTGGACTAGCTATATCTTAGTTATATTTCATAGATGAGATGAAGTATTCTTGAAAAGTGAGCTAGGATACTTCATTGGGTTTGTTTAGCATGTTTTCGTTTTTGGATAGATTTTTGCTATAGGATACATGCACTTGCCAGACACAGAGAGAGATAGAAAGAGGGAGATAAAGTGAGAAATCTCCCATGGGGATGGGCCACACTACAATCCCTTCTCATCTGTTTGCCTCTTGGGATATGGGGCATGCACATGCTTCCAGAATGAGTTTCAAGCCTCTCAATCTAGAACTTGAACCACTGTTGACCATGTGGGAGTTGTCTCTATGTCACCTACAGGCCTCAATGTTTTCTTTTTTTAAGCTGCATTTCAAACACAGGTGAATAAAGATGTCCAGATTAAGATGGGTGATTGAAGCTGTGTCATAGAATCTTTCTTCCACAATAGCTAATGAAAAATACAACAAACCCCAACAGTTACAGTACAAAACAAAACTCAAACCAAACCAACTAAATTAAAAATCAAACAAAACAGGAAAATAAATAGAATATAATTGGAATAAGTGCTTGTTAACCATTTTCATACTTCCTGGGAGTAATACTAATGATTAAAAAGAATCCCTAAATGTGGAAATCTTAAAATTGCCTGGGCATCCTTTATTTTCTGGTCAGTGTTCTCCAAAGAAATAGAACTAATTGAACAAATACTTATGTAAAAGGAGTGATTTATTATAGGAAGCTTTTCACACTCATAAGGTAGAGAAGTCTTATAATAGCTTAAGCTAACTACATTCTCAAAATAAGCAGATATTATTGTTCTTTGACTCTGCAGAAAGTCAACAAGCGAAATGCCTTGAGTATCCCAAACAACTGCTGCTGCGACCTTTTTCTTGATTGGATCATTTCTACCTCTTGGTAGCCATTTCTTTGTTTGTGCTTTATTGTCAGGATCATACTGGTAAAGCTGTGTATCATCTCCTGTTATAATTCTTTGACAAAATTATCTTGAACCTGGTACATAAGCAGTACAACTTAACCAAAATAAATAACTTTTTCCATTATCTTTCTCTTGTGGTGATTTAGAAATGTATTTATTAGAACCTGGTTGCTTAAAATTTCTATTGCAAGCTTTGCTCTTGTCTACAGCTGATATGGGCACAACAGTTTTGGCACTCATCAAGCAGAAAGTTTGCTCAAGTTTAATTTTCCAGTCTGATTTGTGTTAGATGAGCCAACTGAAACGCTATGGTGTTGGCTATTGTTTCTACTGCTAGTCATCAGTCGTCTTCAATTAGGGCAAGATTCTTTTGTTTTCTTTTATTTCAAATGCAAGATTCATTTTTTTTTCCTCAAAAAATGATGTGGATGGCGTGCCACTACGGTGTCATTTTCAACATTATCTCATCCCTTCTTAAGAGTTATCTCTTTGCAAACTGCTGATTTCTTTAGGGACATTGTTCCCCCGAACTTTCTGTGGAACATCAGTGATTTCACAATTCTTTCATCCAGGCTCTACAATAAATTTGATGTTTTTGATTCAGTTTTAGCTGAGTTCATGTTGCTCTGATCGGGACACTTTTCAAACTGTTTTCTTATTCTTCTTTGTGCCTCAAACTAGATAGTGTTCAGATATGTAATAGCAAGTTGGTATGAGTTTATTTTGGTGTAAAGAAAATATTTGAAATGCACACACATTTATTTTTATAAAACACATGTTCAATGAACTTTATTTTTTAAATTTTTTTTGAGAGGTTTTTGCTATAGGGTGCGTGTGATCATCAGACAGACAGAGACAGACAGAGACAGAAAGCGAGAAATCACCCCCTAGGGGGGATGGCCACGCCTCAATCCCTTCTCCTCCATTCTCCTCTCAGGATCTTGGGCACGCACGCACACGTGCCCGGCGTTAATTTAAGCCACTGGGTCTGGGACTCGAACCACAGTCGACTACATGGGAGTCTGGCAACATATCCATTACACTAACTGCTGATCCCGGAACGAACTTTTTAAGATACCCTCATGTGGGCATCTCCTAACAAAGAGGAGCTGTGTGAATACAGGAAAAATAATTACCTTCCAGTTGTAGCTCAGGTAAGAAAACAAACAAGTCTCACATGCAGTTGTAAATATTAAATATTTTAAATGTCACAGTATTGTACCAGAACACATAGAAGTTTTGGAAGGAAATCCCCAATCATTAACAAAATCAATAGACATGTAATATTTACATATTACATATGTAAATAAAGTATGAGGAAAAAAATGTGATAAAGATAGAAAGAAGAGAAAGAAGACAGGAATAAAGGGAGGAAAGGGAAGGACTGAAAAATGAAAGGAAGGAAAGAGGAAATATAATAGACAATGGATTGCATAGAAGAAAACATAACTCAATGAATAAAAAGAAATTCTCTGTATTTGCTTCATTCCCTAAGGCAGCATCTAGTTAAAAAGAAATTTAATAAAGAGATTTCACAAAGAAAATGGATACAAAAATAAAATTCTTTGTAAAAATATTATAAATTTGATGAAAGAGATAAAAGTCCAAAATAATTTCTTTAGAGACAATCAAATTTGAATGAAGAAAACATAGTTAAAACTGAAGAAAAAAAAAAAACACAGAAAAGACAATCCTGACAAAATGTAGAAGAAAAAGAAAAATATATTAAGGCAATCTTTAAAAAGATGTTGAGGGCCAGCAGGTGGCATGGTGGTTAAGTGCATTTGCTTTCTCACTTTCTCTCTCTCTCTCTTGCTCTTGCTCTCTCACTCAGTCTCTCCTTGGTCATATTAAAACAAAAGTTAAATAAAGTGATTATTTAAATATAAAAAAAGATATTGAAAGGAAATTGTTAAAATTTTAGAGAAATAAAGTCTAATAAATGAAGATACACTGTTCAGAGTTCAATAGAAGAAGATAATTTTCCTGAAATAAAATCTAAATTTACTGCTTAAAGGATTATGCCATAATGCAGGAAAGTTTTGTTTTATTTTGTTTGTTAGGCATTTGTGCCATCTGCAAGAAGACAAATATCAATCAGACCTGCCTTCTTCATGGCACTTTTACAGGCAGAGGACAATAGGGCAATGTTTGTAGAGATAAAAAAAGGAATGTTCACATGCATTCAAATGTATACGAATTCGCTGAAGGTTCACTTACAAAAGAACTAATTTTGAGATTTTATGTTATTATTTCTAGATTTTACAAAGCTGCTTCGTTATTTCCTTCAGAATATGTTTTTCCTACATTTGGCCTCTAACAAACTATGTCTGATATAGTTGAGAACACTAGAATTTGTCAAATTTAAAAGATATTTGAGAATGATGAAATAGCTATCATTTCATAAATAAACTAGCAAACTAGGGGGAAAAAGGCAATGAAAAACAAAGATATAGGACAAATAAGAATTCCACTAGGTGAACAGAGCTTCTAGTTGACTCTCTTCAGGACCTTAAAGATGTGAATGCATTTGGTGATCTGCGTGGCCTCCATACAGCTCCTTGGAGCAAAGATTTCACTAGGTCACAGGAACTAAAATTCTACTCTCTTCTCTTACATGCCATTAGGCTGAAGGTAGGATTAGGGTGGAGTAGCCACGTCAGTATTTGACATGCAACCTTATAAAGACATATTTCATTTCTACAGTTAAACTAAATTTTCTTACAATGTCATGCTGCATTATCAGGCCTACATTTGAACTGGCCATGGCCTGTTCCAGTATGTCTTCAGTACAATCTGTGGTCAAATAGGTATAGTATTTTTTTTTTTTTTCATTGTGACCAGTCGCTGGACTCACATAGTTGACCATAGTTCAAGTCCTGGACCCAGTGGCTTAAAACTCATGATGGGTTTGTATGCGTGCATTCCCAAAATCCTAAGAGAAGAATGGAAGAGAAGAGATTGCAGTGTGACCATCCCCCTGGGGGATGTCTCTTGGTCTCTCTCTGTTTCTCTGGTGAGCATACACATTCTCTAGCAAAAATCTCTCACAGACATACTACTAGTAAATGGATTATAAATTATTTTCATATTTTGTTTTGTTTTATTTTAGTTTTTCCTATTGTTTTGTTTTATTAGTAGTTATGAAAAAAGATACTGCTATTAGATTCCACAAATGAGAAACTGGAGTCTAATATTATAGAAAAGGAAACAAGAGCTAGCACCATTGGTTTATTTACTTGTTTGTTTATAACCATTCTGCCATCTAATCGTCCCAAGCAACCTTTTATTTTAATCCATCCATTCATACACATGCCCATTAAAATAAGATTAACACTCATAATAACCCATTAAAATCAATTAATAACCCACTTATGAAAATCAGATATAGGGACCAACATATAGCATAGCAGTTACGTCACTGCACTCACACATAACTGACCATGGTTTGAGTCCCAGACTGCTAGCTTGAAAATAATGCTTGGTGCATGTGTGTGCATGCCCAAGATCCCAAAAGGAGAATGGAGAAGAAGGGATTGTGGTGTTGCCATGCACCCTACTGGGTGATTTATCACTTTCCTTCTTTCTGTCTTTGTCTCTGTCTCTGTTTCTCTCTCTCCTTGGTGAGTGCACATGCCCTAAGGTAAAAACCTCTAAAAAATAAAAGCAAATATATATATTCAAATCTTTCTGTAGGTCAGGTAGATTGTTTGATGGGTAAACATCCAAAAAGAAAATAAATCTTGCTACATTTATATTATTTAGCTATACTTTCTATGAGAATATTCCATGCTATGAGTACTTTGATAAAGTGTATCTGTTTTTATCCTAAACCTTATGCAGTGCCAGTCATTATAATCACTCCATAATTTCAAATTTATGTGTTCTGTTTTTATTGTTTTCTATGTTTCCAACTCATTTTCTCTAGTTTTCAAATTGCAACATTTTCTTCACTGTGACTTTTATTCTGTTTATCCTATAACTTTTCACTGTTTCCTACCTCCAAATGTTTTTTCTTTTCTTTCTAATCAGCTTAGATTTCGTAGTTAACTATTATAATTACTTTCTGTATCATGACTGGCTTCCTTACCTTCTTTCATGTCATTGTACTGACCTTGAAAAATCAGAACCTTTGTTAAATCCACCATTGCTTGCTGCACACCTGCAACCACATAGCTGACTATGGCTGAACAAAAACACATAGGTTCACACAAACTAAGTTTGAAGTTCACTACTCATACCTCTTAGGATTCCTAAAAGCTGCCTCAGAATCATTTCATATTTCCCTAATCCACTCACCTCTGTTCTATTCCAGTCCTCAAAACACTTTCTCCCAAAAGCATCACTTTTAGGTGATAACTTAATTTCCTATTTTGAGGAAAAATATTCAGCAAATGAAGAAAAACTTCTGTAAACTTTCACCATCAGATACAGCCACTACCAATATTCATCCCCTCTGCCTTTTAGCATTTTATCATATTAATTTTTGGTCATATCTTTGAAACTAATTCTTCCATGTGTAGCTAGATCCCAGCCCTTCAGTCATTTCCTATGACATAAACACTTGCTATTATTTCTTCTAAATTTAAAAAAAAAAAGGCAAAAATATTATCTTAAACTTACTAGCTCTGAAAACCTTGCAAGTGTCGGTATAAACCCTCTCCAAATTTTTCCCTTCATTCTCTCTCTCTCTCTCTTTTTTGCCTTTTGTTGTTGTTTTTTAAGTTTTTGCCATAGGCACATGTGCTTGCTGGAGAGAGACTGTAAGAGGAAAAGTGAGAAATCACCACCCTTCTCCAGAACTTAAACTGTAGTCACCCATGTGGGAGTTCAGAGCCGTTCAGTACCTCCTTTTTCTTTTTCTTATTTTTTTTTTCAGAGATTTTTGATATAGGGTGCCTATGCTCACCAGAGAGACAGAAAACAATAAATCACTCCCATCCCAAGGGGCCATGACCACAATTCCTTCTCCTCTGAGGATTTTGGGCACACGTGTACACATGCCCCACATAAGTTTTAAGCCCCTGGGTCTGGGACTCAAACTGCAGTCCTCTATGTGGGAGTCTAGTGACTTAATCATTACACCATCTGCTGGTCCCACCTTATTCTCTTTTAAATTGAGGCTTTTATCCTCACCACTGCGATGGAGCTGTTGACTGATGTAAATGGACAATGCTCATAGTGTTTTCCTGCAGTATTAAACATAGTTGATTTATTGCCTTTTTGATAAACATTCCTTACTTGGATTTTAGGATACAAGTGCAGATTGAAAATACATAATCTGAAAATATGAAATCCTAAGTGCTCCAAAATAAAAACCTTTTTGAGCCTGGACATGATGCCACAATTAGAAAATTCCATAATTAACCTCATATCACTGGACTCAGTCTAAACAGCATAATAATAATAAAAAAACTTCATTAAATTACCTTCAGACTGTGTGTTTAAGGTATATAAGAAACATAAATGAATTTCATGTTTAAATTTGAAAGATGTTCTACTCCTGACACATAATGCATATGCAAATATTCCAAAATCTAAAAAAATATGAAATCCAAAACAATTGTGGTCCCAACCATTTCAGATAAGGGAAACTCAGCTTGTATTGTTTTTATTTTTCTCTCATTTTCCTGAATGTTCCTTCTGCCTTTTCTTTGTGGGCTGCTATGCTTATCTTTTTTTCTTAAAATAACTATTTATTTTCATTTATCAATGTTATTATTTTTTAATGTGCTGCAGGGCACCTGCACTCACCAGAGAGAAAGAGAGAGAGAAAGAGAAAGGGAAAATGAGAAAGTAAGTCATCATGTCTTGGACTTGAACCACAGTCAGCCATGTGAGAGTCCAAGTCTTAATCACCATGGCACTTGCTGGCCCTGCTATGATTATCTTTAATCAACTTAATACCAAAAGGTCCCAGTCCTTGATCTTCTTTTCACTAACAATTGTTTACAGCATTTTCCATGATTACCACAATGTTTTGAAATATATTTTCAGACCAATGGAATCAACATGAGTTACATAAATGATTTGAGAGGATACCTATAATTTTGAATTATTGACATGCTTTTATCAAATCGAAGTATTGAAAATTGACTATATTGAACAAGCTCTTGATAAATGAGACACTTGGCCGATAATGTTTAATGGTATTACCTGAAGGCATTTAGAAAAAAAATTTTCAATACAGTATTAAATGTCATAGGATTTGAAGACTTCCAAGTCAGTCAGTAATCTCTTAAAGGGTACGGCCTAGAGTTTGGGTACTCTATTAAGAAGCAAAGTTATTATTCATTCTTCCCAGACATAACCATAAATAACAACTAGTAAATTATTATAGTTCATGAAAGGCCAAATAAGGATGAATGAATATGACACTTAGATGAGTTCAGATTATTTTATGTATAATAATGAAAATTTTATGAAATTTTCTTTTGGTCCCCACTTAATTTCAAATGTATGTAATTGTTGTTTGATTTTTTTGTTTTTGTTTTTTTGTTTTTGTTTTGTTTGTTTGTTTTTGTCCTTGGAAAAGTAGTTTAAAACTTAAGTTTATCAGAAAGCATTTTCACGTGTGACAATTTCTTTAAAACTGATCTTTCTTCTTCTCAGGAGGGGAAATATCAATGTCATGTGATATGTCAGTTGCTATAGTAACTATACTTTGTTCTTTATCTTTTTTTAACAGTTTGAACTGGTTCCTATACCTGAGCAGAAACCTTGACTGCTATAGAGTCATTTGCTGCCTCACCAGAGCTCAGCTCTTAAACCTCACTCCCTCTTTCTGTCACCTCCACCTCCGTATGCTTATTTGACATTTACTCACAAATACTCTTATTCAGTTCACGTAGTTACCTGTGCAGTGCAATAAAAAGTATATCAGTAAGGGACTACTAAATACAAGGAAGAGTATGAATTTTACAGTCTACCTCTATTGATCAAAAAATGTATAGACTTCATTTTTCATAAATCTATCAACTCTTTTGACTTAATACATCTATTCTGGCTTTCCCACAGAAATACAATTCTAAATATTTGACTACTCCTCTCTACCTTAGTCTTCATAAATGACCATTTGAATACAATAAGGGTTAAAATACAATTGAATTTATTTTAATTCCTGTGTTATGGAGATGGAGCTTGAACAATCAAATCCAAAGTGGAGATATGTAAAGGACATTTTGACCAGCATCATACTAGAAAAATCTGTTTTCTCTGTTGTTTCTTTTATAGCTGCTTGTGAAGGAAACCATAAAGTATGGAACATTTTATTGTAAGATACAGTTTTTAGAAAATAAATTTATTTACTTTATTGAGATGAATATACTTGTGAGAACTATAATAGTTTTTATTTGAAAATTACTATAAAAAAGACACAGTGGAGGCTCAGTGCAACATAGCTTGTAAACAGATTTGAATTTGTATCCAAATGTCCTTCGAAAGGTACACTGCATAATATATCTCATATTAAACTGTTAATCAATAATAAGAGTTATGTTGTAAGAGGGAATTTTATAAAGTTCATTAAAAAAAAAAAAAACAGAATTAGGGCCCACTGGTGGAGTGGTAATTAAGGCTGGTGGATCCCAGATGTACATTTTCATTCAAGAAAAACCTGACAGCTTGAAAGTCAAGCTAGGTCTATGTGAATGTGTGCCCCCAAAATCAATCTAGACCTGGCTGCTTGAAAATCACTCTGAGTATATGTGCCTCCAAAACCCCAAAAAGGAGGGAGAAATGGAGAAAAAAATTGGAACATGACTGTCAACCATGGGGAGGATTTCCTCACTTTTCCTTTCTCTTTCTGTCTCCTATAAGCACACATGTCCTCTGGCAAATTAAAATTTAAAAAGGTACAACTTTTTTTTTGGTACAAAAATAAACAAAAGTCCATGTATAGTCTTTTCATAATATGCATTTTCTATGGACTATTTGAAGATGCCTTGTGCAAAATGTTTCTAGTGTCAGAAAAGTCATGGCATATTTTTCTATGCAAAAATGCATCATGACTCTTCAGATGACCCATAAAACTTTATTATTATATTTTCACATAGGACTGAAAAATAATATTTTGCCCGAGTTCAAATATATATAGAAAATCCATAATACATGACCTACCAAAGCCTTTATATACATATATATTTTTATAAATGTACTTAAATATGGACATGTATAAATATATATACATTAGACTGTAAATATATATCAATGTTGTACAATAAAACCCTGTTCAAAAATTAGAACCCAAATTTGGAAGCTCTTAGCATTTGTTGCTAATGTTTATATGGATAAGCCAGTAAACATTTTGTAGAGAAAAAAAACTTCATTGCATTGAGGTCTTTTGTTGCTGAAGAAAGACTGTATGTTTTTCAAGCCAATCACAGAGTTGAAATAAATCTTATCCTTTGTGTTACATTACTCACCTCCTCCTACTCCTGCTATGAACTCCCTAGGACATATGGCCTGTGTGACTTTAGAATATATAATGCACCACTTTTCACACAGCCAATATTAAATGTCAAAGAGTAGCACAGAGTAGAAAAGTAGGAAGAGTGCTTCTCTAATGTGATGTAACACTTAGAATATTAGTCAAGTTTATCCAGATAAGCAGAACCAACAGGATATATAAAGAGGTATATGAAGAATATGGAAGAATTTGCCCAAGTGATTATGGGGATTGACAATGGCCAAGATCTTCAGAGTGAATTAGCAAGCTGGAGACCTATAGAAGTTAGTGGTGTAGTTTCAATTTAAAGACTAGTAGACTCACAACCCAGAAAGAGCCAAAGTTTCAGTATGAAGACAATCAGGTAAAAATAATTCAAGGAGGGACAGCCTTTAGGTGAAAGTTCTGCTCAGACAGACCTTCAACTGTTTGTATGAGGCCCACTCACATTAGGGAGGGTGATCTACTTTATTCAGCATACTAATTTAAATGTTATTCCATACAAAGACACCCAATAATGTTTGACTAAATAGCTGGGCACTTTATGGCCTAATCAAGTTGACTCATAAAATTACTCTATCACACTTACTCCTCTTCTGATTCCACTACAGCCTAGCAATTAAACTTTGCCAATCATTTAATATCTATGAACCTTATTTCATTACTTATAAAAAATGAAATTGGGTTAGATCAAGTTTAACATCATTAATAGTTCTAAAAATATTACATTCTCATGCTGGTACAGACATTTCAGTAATATTCACTTAATGTCCCATGAAATAAAAATATGAGCATTTGTAGCACAAGATCTACCAAAACCATTTATTATTATTATATTAAAAATACAAATACCTTGGGGACGAGCAGTTAGCGTAATGGCTATGTCACTGGACTCACACGTAGTCGACCGTGGTTCATGTCCCGGACCCAGTGGCTTAAAACTCACGCCAGGCGCGTGTGCGTGCGTGTCCAAGATCCCAAGAGGAGAATGGAGGAGAAGGGATTGCGGCGTGGCCATCCCCCCTGGGGGGTGATTTCTCCCTTTCTGTCTCTCTGTCTGTCTGGCAAGCGCATGCGCCCTATGGCAAAAACATCTCAAAAAAAAAAATTACAAATACCTTGTTGTTTTATTGATCTTAATCTTTATTTAAATTTGTGCAATCTAAAAAAGCATTTAAATAAATTATTACAGATAAGGATGGATACCTTTGGATATTAGTGATTTATAGGTTAAAGTTTCGTAAAAATAAAAGAATTCATTTGCACTGAAGTGAACCCTACAGTGTTTTAACTATTATGTACTTCCCTCCTCTAACTTATATGGAATCTTATTATCAGTGGAACTCCTAGGAATTGACACATTTATAAAATATGGAGACACAGAGAAACTTGCAAATAAGAAGTATAATTGTGGTGATAATAACCACCAAGAAATTCCTCAAGGTAGTATGAGAAATAATGGACGTGATATGCTCAGTTAACATATGAGCTAATAATGTATCTGCAGATGTATTTAAATGAGAAAGTGATCACATGAATCTCTGGAGATATGTCAATAATTACACACTCAAGCAATATTTACTCTTAGCAGGAACTTAAGAATCACTTATATCAAATTCTAAGTCTTTTGTTTTATTTTTCTTACCAGTGATTTTTTTTAATATGTCCCACATATGTTTGATTATTTTCCAATAATATATAGTAAAGAAAATATTATGAATATGTTGAAATAAAGTGAGATAACAGTAAATCAGATTTGAAATTTTAACTTTTCTAATACCTCCAATGAAATATTGTTTACCAATATATGAATTATACATATATTAACATTCATACAGCTTCTTGTTATTCTAAATAAAATTTATTTGTAAAGATTGGCTGAGAAGATAAAGGAAGAAATGAGACATAGATACATTTCCATATGGGAGAGTATTGACCATGTTAAAATCTTACGAGAGTGTAGTAAAGTCATGACTTTGAGAAGTTATTTATAAAGTCAACATCATAGTTTACTCATTCTTAAAATAAGATTATCATAAGGCCATCCAGTAAAATGGTGATTAAAGTGGCTGGATCTCACATGGTCGACTGTGCAGTTTAAGTCCAAACCCAGCTGCTTGAGAAACACATGGTACCTGTGCATATGTGCCTGAAAGAAGGGAGAGGTAGAGGAGAAAAGATTGCAGTGTGACCATTCCCCATATGAGACAGGGCTCCTCATGTTTCTTCTCTTTTTCACTTTCTCACTTTCCCTTCTCTTGATCTCTCTCAAATAAACTCATATGCCATCTGACAAAATTAAAAAATAAACATTAGTGCTATTTATTTATCTCTTTTAGCTCCAAAATTTTAATTCTGAATTACTAGTGTCTGGTCCAGCATATAAAAAGGTTAGAAGTTATCCATCCTTGGGACCAGCAGGTGGCTTGGTGGTTAAGGGCCAGACTACTATGTGGCTAACCACAGTTTGAGTCTTGGATCTAGTGGATTGCTTTCTCACTTTCCCTCCCTCCTTCCATCTCTCTCTGGTTGAATAAAAAATAAAAATAATGAAATAATGATGAATTAAATTAAATAACATAAAAATATCAGCAGATGGCATAGTGGTTATTTCATTGGACTCCCACATGGCCAACCGCAGTTGAGTTCCAGGTCTGGCAACTTGAAATTCATGCAAGTACATGTACATGCATGCCCAAAATCCCAAGAGGAGACTGGATAAGAAGGGAAATCTTCTGGGGGGGAGGGGGTTATTTCTTACTTTCTGTCTCTGTCTCTGCTTCTCCAGTGAGTGCATGTGCCTTGTAGCAAAAATCTCTCTTAAAAATTAGTAAAATAATAAATAAATACATAAAATTTTATAAAGAAGTTATCTATCCTCATAAGAAAAAGCTCTGAAAATAACTGAAACCAGCAACTCTTTTTAGACCTATCAGATAATTAGTCACAGGGCAATCCATTGCCACTCAAAGGGGCAAGACTGGCAAGTCCCAAGAACCACACCTTGAAAAAACCAGAGAGACAATGATAATGAGAAACAGAACATTACTGATTTATTGTCACCCAATTTCACAAGATCTTCGACATTATCTAAAAATTCTAGTGTATTTTTAAAATCAGTTATATCACCTATTCTTTGCCAACTTAAGTAGACAGTGTTCTTTCATACTACTGATTGCACATTCATTCCTCATTTAGCCGGTGACATTGACAGACTTTACAGAGCTTAGTAAAACCAAACCCTGAGATTTGTAACAAAAATTACAATACCTGTCAAAATGACTACATTTTGTATTTATTTTACTATATTTAAGATATTTAAATTCTTCAAATCAAGCTAATAAATACATGTTTAAAAAATTTCATACTTTTTGTGCGGTCGGTCAGCCGGTCGGCCCCTCGTTTCCCGTGGAGGTGCTCGCTCCCCCCCCCTACCGCGGGCCCAAAAAAAAAAAAAAAAAAAATTAAAAAAAAAAAAATTTCATACTTTAGGGAACCAGCAGTTAGCGTAATGGCTATGTCACTGGACTCCCACGTGTTGACTGTGGTTCATGTCCCAGACCCAGTGGCTTAAAACTTAGGCCGGGCGCATGTGTGTGCATGCCCAAGATCCCAAGAGGAGAATGGAGGAGGAGGAATTGTGGCCGTGACCATCCCCCCTGGGTGTCAGCGTCCGCCCCCAGGCTTAGTGCAATTATGGAAGAAGCAGAAAAAATGAGACAAAAAGATAGAGTGGAAATGGACACAGGCAGCCTGAGCCTAGGTAACCCAAGCAACTTGTGCCGCCCAGATGAACTGGACGTCTTTATTTATAGTACAAGGAGACATTACACATGTATGTTTCATGACACTTCATGGATTAGTTGCCAGGTTACAGACAATGAGAAGCAGTTAACAAATCTAAAAGGGATTAGTCATACCCGGGGCAAGGTGTATCCCTTGATGGTAATCCCATCTAGAGTAAATCTCATCTTCCTTTCTAATGCAGAGAACTAGCTGTTAGGTGTGGGGAAGGAGCTAAAGAACTTCTCCATAAGGAGTGCACCACCACACCCAGAGTAGGCTAAAGAACCTTTCAGATGCAGAGCAGGGATTGGACTTTACTAATTGGGGTCAAGATGTTTCTTGAAGTCCATCAGGTGTGTCTGTTGGAACGCCCCTAGTAATTTCCACCCTTGCTCTGTCTGCAGCCAAGGTCAGGGAAAGACAAGTTATAAGGTTCTGCCAAACCCCAAAAGCGCATGTGGTGTTTGCTCAGCACATGTCCCCACACCTCAGACTCTCTCTCTTAAACGTGTCCCCACACCTGGGGAGTGATTTCTCGATTTCTGTCTCTATGTCTCTCTCTGTCTGTCTGGCGAACGCACGCACCCTATAGCGGGAAAACCTCTCCAAAAAAAAAATTTCATACATTTTATGAAACCATGCTTTTTTGACATCATGGTGTTGTAAAATGAGCTAGAAAGTGTTCCTTATTCCTATATATACTGAAAATGTTTGTGTAGAATTGATATTTTCTATTTAAATGTTTGATAGAATTTGTCAATGAAGCCATCTGGACTTGGATATAGCAGATAGATTTATACAAGGAATTCAACATTTTTCATAGATATTGGAATCTTCATGTCATCTAGTTCTCCTTGAATGAGTTTTTTGTCTTCAAGAAATTTGTTAATTTAATGTATTGAAATTAGAATCTCCATTTGACTTTCTCCTAGTTTCCATTTCTCTGCTGGTATTCCTCACCATTTGTACATATTTTCCATCTTTTAAAATAGAATCCTTTTTATAGTTTATTTTTTTCATCATGAGTACACTATATATTAGTCCAGTCAAAGATACTATTATATGCATTCTCATTGACAGATAACTTTGTACACATTATAATCAACAGATAAATTTCCATTTTTGTGTCTCTTAAATATTTTGTTACTTTTTTTTTTGTTTGTTTTTTGGAGAGGTTTTTGCTATAGGGTGCGTGCGCTCGCCAGACAGACAGACAGAGACAGAGAGACAAAAAGCGAGAAATCACCCCCCCAGGGGGGATGGCCATGCCGCAATCCCTTCTCCTCCGTTCTCCTCTCGGGATCTTGGGCATGCACGCACACGCGCCCGGTGTGAGTTTTAAGCCACCGGGTCCAGGATGCAAAACGCGGTCGACTACATGGGAGTCCAGCGACATAGCCATTATGCTAACTGCTGGTGCCAATATTTTATTACTTTATTTTCCCTTGATTTTTTTTTTTTTTTAAGATTTTGCCATAGGACTCACATACTTGTCAGAGAGAGGGAGAGACAGTGAGAAGGAAAGTGAGATATCACCTCCTCCCCCCCAAGAGGATGGCCACTCTGCAATCCCATCTCCTCCATTCTCTCCCAGGGATTTTGGGCACATATGCACATGTGTCCAGCATGAGTTTCATGGCTCCAGGTCTGGGACTTGAACCATAGTTGGCTAGGTGGGAGTCTGGTACCTTAGCCACCACTCCACCTGTGGACTCCAAAATGAACTTCCAATAATTAATCAGTTAAATTCTCCATTTAACGGTTCCAACATCTGTTGGTCTCAAAGTCTTGTTTCATTCATTGGTGTGTATTTTGATTCTTTTTATCTTTGCACTGTTGAGTGTCTCATAATGTTTTATTCAAGCCAAATATCCTGTGAAGAGCAAGCGAGACTGTAATAAAGCATTTCCAACTAGAACTGGTTATGCCTCTTTTCAGGCAGTTAGTATTGGAATCAATTCAGTCTCATCTAGAATTGAGCTAATTGAGCTACATTCTTTGCATCACTGATTTCAAATTACTCTAACTATGACTTGGACCACGTGGGAGATTGTAGTTCTGAGAGTTTATCCAATGTTTGTGCTCTGCTCTGAGGTTTCAGCCACCCTCTTATATCCCCTACAGAGAAGGATTTACCTTCATGACTTTCTCCTTCCCAGTGTGGGAGCACTGTTACAGTGTTTCCAAGGTTGGTGTTAGATGGTGCAGGATGAGTTTTGTGTTTCCCTGGTCCGGGTTTCATTTTGGGTGGTTCTGTGTGGAGAGCAGGCAGTTTGAAAACATGTGACCTTTAGACACATGTAGAAATGCGCTTTCATAAGCTACTCCAGCTATTGAGAAGTATTTACATACAAAAGCAGTATCTGCCTGCTGTCAATGGTTATCTTCTGTTGTTTATACCCAATATTCTGATACTGGCAGTATCCAACTAAAGGAAGTCACATGTGTTTATCAGATTGTTCTCCCCAAAAATCAGAGAAACTAAATGGTGCCAGTCATTTTCACCTCCTGAGACAATTTACATCCAAAACCAACTGGCTTTGCATTCCATTTCCTCCTCCCCTTTTCTCATTACATCTCACTTTCTCTTCCCCCATTTTCTGCCCTTTAAAAGAATAAACCTGAGGCCAGTTCTGGTCACACCTTCTCCATCAGAGAAGCTATGCCCACCCGATCCTCGCTTTTCTATACTTGTGTGTCTTTACGCGTTCGTTATTGCATGTATTTCTAACCCACAGCCTTTTCCACTCAAAAATGCATGTTCATGCTAAGCAGATCCCTGCAAAGTGGTGCCACTGTGGGGCTAGGGCTATTGAGAAGCATCTACATACAAAAGCTCCCCAAAAATCAGAGAAACTAAATGGTGCCAGTCATTTTCACCTCCTGAGACAATTTACATCCAAAACCAACTGGCTTTGCATTCCATTTCCTCCTCCCCTTTTCTCATTACATCTCACTTTCTCTTCCCCCATTTTCTGCCCTTTAAAAGAATAAACCTTAGGCCAGTTCTGGTCACACCTTCTCCATCAGAGAAGCTATGCCCACCCGATCCTCGCTTTTCTATACTTGTGTGTCTTTACGCGTTCGTTATTGCATGTATTTCTAACCCACAGCCTTTTCCACTCAAAAATGCATGTTCATGCTAAGCAGATCCCTGCAAAGTGGTGCCACTGTGGGGCTAGGGCTATTGAGAAGCATCTACATACAAAAGCAGTATCTGCCTGCTGTCAATGGTTAATTTTCTGTTGTTGTTGATACCTGATGCTGGCAGTATCTGGGCTAAAGAAAGTCACATGTGTTTATCAGATTGTCCCCCGAAAAAGTCAGAGAAATTAAATGATGCCTGTCATTTTCACGTCTTCAGACAAAAAATTTACATCCAAAAACAACTGGCTTTGCATTCCATTTCCTCCTCCCTTATTCTCTTTACATCCCATTTCCTCTTCCCCCATTTTCTGCCCTTTAAACCTGAGGCTGGTTCTACTCACAGCTTCTCCATCAAAAAAGCTCTGCCCACCCAATGCTCACTTTTCTATTCTTGTGTGTCTTTGTGTATTTGTTATTGCCTCTATTTCTAATCCACAGCCTTCCCACTCAAAAAAAGTGTTCATACCAAGCAAATCCTGACGGTTCTGTGTACATAAGACTTTGTGATGAATTTTTCTCGTCATGTCTGTTCCTCCCTGTGGCAGATTTCCTTCTTGTCCCTTATCCAGAGGTAAAAGACCAGAGAGCTCTCACATGAGCTTAGTCTCAACACTTTTCTTGCTTCTTTGAAACCATTTTAGGTTCAGAGGATTTTATTACTCTATCCTAACTTCATCAGAAATATGTGTACATGTGTGACTGCAGGACAGTTGTTTCCAGCCTTTCCTAAGCGGTTTAAGTCTTTTGAAAGAGTAATTCCAACAGGAGGTAGATTTTCCTACCTTTTCCCTCTTTTGTACTAGTACCAACAAAGGAACCTCTCTCCAGTCCTTGCTCCTGCCATCTTTCTCATGAGCACCCAGTGGAGGTTCATAAAAATCTCCTGCAAGTCAATGCAAAATGGTCTTACGTCTGAGTCTCTCAGAGGCTGTATTTTCTCATGTTAATTGCAATCCATCCCTTTGCATTCTATTGATATTTTCTGCATTAGCCCTCATGTCTACTTTGTGTTCCAGCCATGTTTTGCTACCAGCAAGACATTCTGCACATGTAGTTTATCTGTAAGGGAAGAAGAAGCTGATAACACCTGGATTTCAAGCTACCTTGATGCCTAGGGACCTTAGATCTTTCAAAGTTGGGATTTTTTTTAGTTTAGCCTACTTTTCTTTTTTGTTAGGATGGAAGCAACATTCTCTTAATTTTTCTACATAGAAGAAAGAGGTGATAGCCTCCAATCTTCTTTTATGTTTTGAATCTTTTATTCTAAGTTTAATCTGTTCTACAAGATTTAAAGATATCTTTCTCCACAGACACGTTCACACACAAGCACAAATACACACAATCCTACCTTATCCTGAGAGAGAAATTTCTGCTTCTATTTGCCCTACTTTGTTCACCTCTTAGCCCAATGTAGTACTGCTGGTTCCTGTCTTCCTCACACTAAAGGCACTATTTCTGTTTATGTGTTTATTTTTAATTTTGCTATCAAGAGTGTACACTCACCAGAGAGAGAAAGGGAAAGAAAAAGCACCCTCTAGTGGGAATGGTCACACCACAATTCCTTCTTTCTCTTCTTGGGATTTTGGGCATGCACACACGGACATCTGCTGTGTCTTTCAAACTGCTTGTTCCAAGACTTGAACCACACAGTTCAGCATTTGGATCCAGTCATTTTAACTATCATGCCACCCGCTTGCCCTTTGACTTACATTTTTGTCATCATTGTTTTTAATAACCCCTTTATGGTTAAATCTAGTGTGCAACATTAGTGTAAAATAGAGACAATCATTAGAGTACAGAGTATTGGGGCAAATAAAATACTAGAATTTACAGAATATTAGCAGAAAATATTTCTTTAGAAAGCAGGGTACACAAGATTGTCCTTGAAGTGTATTGTTACTAGAGAAAATGTAAAAGAAGACACAACAGAAAATTAACGGTAGTGAAATGAATAGTAAGGTTTAAGTGTAAGTAACTATTGCATTAACACTCAGGTTTCAGGGGCAGAGTGACTAAAAAGAAAAAAAAAATTGAAAATTATCATGTGAATTGCAGCATAGAATGTACCAGTGACAAACCTTATCAACAACAGTAATAGTAAAATAGAAAATACCAATATATGTTTAAGCCACTTATAAGCCTAAGTAGGAAATAATGTGAATAACATTAAAACAGTTGCTTTTGAAATTATGCATATGCATGAGTGCAATTATCTAAGATCATGATACACACACCAACACGCATAGTCTTTTTTTTTTTTTTTGAAGAGGTTTTCGCTATAGGGCACATGCGCTCGCCAGACAGACAGAGAGAGACATAGAGACAGAAAGCAAGAAATCACCCCCCAGGGGGGATGGTCACATCGTAATCCCTTCTCCTCCATTCTCCTCTCGGGATCTTGGGCACACACGCACACATGCCCAGCATGAGTTTTAAGCCACCGGGTTCCGAACTTGAACCGCGGTCGACTACGTGGGAGTCCAGCGACATAGCCATTACGCTAACTGCTGGTTCCCGACACGCACAGTCTTTTAGAAGCAAGGTAGGGGGAGTAGGAAAGTGACTGATTCTTTAGAAAATACAGATAAAATCAGTAGAGGTTTTTGACCACTTTATTTAAAAGCAACATTTTAAATTACTTGAGAGAATATTTGTACCTGGAGGGCCAAGAAAGCAATCAGGGCGGATATCCTAAGAACCATTACTGTGTTTGTATAGAGAGAGGTTTTATCAAAAGGAGATAAGTGTTTGTATGTGCATGTGTGTGTATATTTACTCCTGTCACGTTTTTATTTTCCACTTCAGGTTTCAAGTTTTCCTTTTTACATGTTGCTCTTATGTTTGCTCTACTTATTAGTTTTAGTGGTTTGCTTTATAATGCATCTAACATTTTGGTTTTCACTCTTTCACATTTTATGTTTTGCCCCATACTTCTTACATTTGGCTTACTTTTATAATGTTTTTGCTGTATACTTCACTTTTCACATTTTACTTTTTAGATTTAAAATATGTATAATATATATGTGTGTGTGTATGTATACGCATATATTCAGTAAAAACAAAAAGCTAAGTTTTCACTTGGACAAATTGACACATATATGGAGTGGGGAGTTGGTAAAGGGAGAAAAAGAAGTCTGGCAAAAATCTCAAAAACCCTGTAATACCAGATAGCCTTGTATACATCTCTGCCACTTTGTCATGTTAAGAATGTGAAATCAGGGACCAGCAGATGGCATAATGGTTATGTTACTGGATTCCCACGTAGTTGACTGCAGTTTGAGCCCCCAGACCTGGTGACCTAAAACTCACACTGGTGTGGTGTGTGCGTGTGTGCCCAAGATCCCAAGGTGAGAATGGAAGAGAAGGGATTGTGGTGTAGCCATCCCTCCCAGGGGTTGATTTCTGGCTTTCTGTCTCTCTGGCAAGCACATGCACGCTATAGCAAAAATCTCTATTAAAAAAAAAAAATTAAAAGAAACAACGACAACACGAAATCATGGGGCCAACATTTAGCTTGGTGGTTAGGTGTTGAACTCTCACATGGCCAACCACAGTTCAAGTCTCAGACCTGGCAGCTTAAAACTCATGCAAGGTGTAGGTGTATGCATGCCCCAAATTCCAAGAGAATGGAGAAGAAGGGTTGTAGTGTTGGCCATCCTCCTGGGTAGTGACTTACTACTTTCCCTTTGTCTCCCTTTCTAACAAACGCATGCACCCTATGGCGAAAAAAGTCTTAAAAAAGAATGAAATCACATGTATGGCCTTAGGCTCTTCCTCATCTTACTGTGAATCCCACTTTTAAAGTACACAGAAAATAAGAAATGATTACTCATAGGAGTCTAAGTCTTTCTTTATCAGCTCCAACATATACCACCTCAGTAGAACCTATCTATCAAAGCACTGCATAAATTTGAGACATAGAGGTTGGCCTTAAGGAGCAAGTGAAGAAAAGGACATAGTTCAGTTTATATACATTTCCTTTGGTCCAGAACTATTGTGTTGGTTTGAGATAATTATTTAATTAGATTTAAGGTATCTTTATTAACCTCCCTCTCAAAAAGGTTTATATTCAAATTTTGTAATTCATATTGAGTGTCATAATGCAAATTGTTATATCCAACAACATTCCAAATGAGTACCTCATAGAATACACCTCGTAGAATAGAGAAGCCAGTGTTGCTACCTACCATGTCTATAGAACATAAAAGAGAAAATAAACTATATTCAATCAATCCTTCTATAATGATTTAAAATAAGTTTGATCTACAGGTATTGAATGTCAGTCTTTATGAAAATTTGAGTTAAAGTAATGAAAGAGAAAATAGAAAGACTCCTTTTAAAATCAGAACTAAATATTAAACAATGATACCTGCCTGCCCTGCTAAGAGTATTTCTGTGGGGGAACTTTATGGCACAGATTACCAGAGATTAATTATGAGTAGTCTCCTATAACTTCGTGGTAATCATAGTATAGAGAAATTAAAAAAAAAAAAAAAAAAGGCCAAGAAGAGTTGTGGAACAGTGTAAAATCATGAATCCTTTCTAACTCAGTTTTCTATGTACTGTTCAATGATAAAGTGTCTAGTAGAAATTCCATCAATACTTGTTATTTTTCTTTCTCTGCGGTCCTATAAAATGACATCATTTTATTTTTTAAAATATCCTGTTATTTCCTGATAACCTTTGTTTGGTTTCGTTTTTCTATTTCCTTCAGTTTTGTGACTTTAAAATAGCTTATTGACATCTAAGTCTGTCACCCATTTTAGAATATAAACTGATGTTTGTGTAGTGGTTTTGAAGTCAAGGGTACCTGGAAACTAAAATAGGCTCTAGAACTGTTTAGCCATCATGAAACTGGTTAATATTGTATATTCTATGTATGAATACATCTCTTTACATTTCTTTTAAGTGTGCTGGGCCATATGCTAACATGATTTTTTAAAAAATGGCTCATTAGTTCTTTGAACTAATTAAAAAGAAGAGATTAGCTTTCTGAAGTAGTATATTTTGTATAATAATGCCCTTTTAATAAACTTGGCATTATATTGTGAGCATTTTGATACACAATTCAGTGGTATTCAGTGTACTATTAATATACCATTTTTATTGATTATTATTTTATCTTGTAAATATACTAACATTCTTCTATTTAAATAGATTTAAATATAACTGCAATCTTTGCTTGTATAAGTAACTTTAGAATTTGCATCTTTCTACACATTTTTCAAACTATAGTTTGAACACCATTCAGCCCGGCGAGTTTCTTAAACATTAACTTCTGAATTTCTACTAGTGTTAGGATAATGGGCAGGACTGGCTATGCTAATGGTGGTACTTTGGCTTTCCATTGCATTCTTACTGCTCTGAAAATTCCTAACACCTAAAACGATTTGATTTTTCTGTTGCACAGATTTTAGGTACACGCTCACACAAATGCTACTCCTGATATGACCCGGGCTAAGGTGTAGAACTACAAGGTGAAAGAATCTCAATACAAATCCCAGGAAGCTTTTTATGAATAGGATTAATTACAATGTGTCTCAAGGATTCCTAATGGAGAAAGCAATCAGAACCCAAATATACAGGCCACTAGATTATTTTCACAATTATCTTATTAAACTTGATTTTAAAACATCAATTTACTAGATTTAGAAGAGAACACTTGATGAGCTGCCAACCATTTAATGCACATCAATAAATGCATGCACATATGTTGATTCTATAATGCTTTTTTAAAAATGCTAGCTCTTTGATAGTTCAGGAAGAACAAGCAGGTTGTTACTTGACCTTCATTTGCTTGTCACTAGGAAACAGTGTTTGTGGGAGCATCTGTGCATGAATCGTGTAGGTTTAATAGTGTCAAACTGCGTGTATGTGTCTTTATTATCATAAAACTTTTATTTCTTCTTACTTTATGTAAGTTTTCTGTATGTACTTTGGTCAGGTATTTTTCCCCCTAAAGATACTAAGGAACGATTTCCTGGTTTTGTTGATATTTTCTGTGCATATGTAATAAAAAGGAACTTCTCATATAGAGACCAAGCAACTTTGGCAAATCAAGATTAGGCATTTCTTTAAAACCCACACTGTTGACTAGTAACACAAACTATCAACCGTTCCAGCAGGCAGAGTTTATTTAAGCGATCAGACAGTAGCTCTTGGTACTGAAGCCTAAAATATACTACTACTCAGGTGACATAATAATAGAATTCTAAATGGCCTAATCTTATTGCATATCTTTTTTTGTATCAAGCATTTATCAATGATAAATAAATAATACATTACATACTCAATGGCTTGAAAACTAGCATGGTTAGTTTCTTCTACTTAAGTCATTTAATAATCATAAATATTAGGTCGTCGGAAAAGTCATGACAGTCGTGACTTTTCCGATGACCTGATAAAAAGCAGAAGAAAGTCATGAATTATTTATTTCTGCTCATGTAATATACCATAAAATTACAGTCTCTGTTTCTTCTTAGTCTTGATTTAATTAAAAGGAAAAATTAATGTAG
>NW_006159757.1:4257893-4309369 GCF_000334495.1 Tupaia belangeri chinensis
AGGATTAGAAATGTAGATTGTAGAGAACATGCTATTGTACTACTGTGGAAGACTGAATATTCTTGTGTAAAATATTTAGGCATTTAGAGTGATAGGAAGCATTTAAGAGATTAGACAATATGCTAAACATTATTCTGAAACTTTGAATGATGGTTTTCTGGTAACTTTGTTCTTGAAAGCTGTATCCAGTGATGTTAAGACCTGTGGTAGAAACATTTGCACCATACAACATAAATAATTTAAAAAAAAAGAAAATTTCTTGTGTTGTTAATTTTTGAAAGATAAACAGGGATAATGTCATAGATTTTACTATCCTCTTGGATTTTTGTTCTAAAATTTTCTAGCTGCCTGGACTCTGTGCTTGAACTACTATAAAGTTATTATATGATTATTTATATATGTATTTATTTGGGCTTAGCTGAAACAAATAAATACATATCCGCTTTTCATTGCCTTTATGTGATCTGTCTTAATTTGTTTTTCTTATTTGTTCTCAGTCACAAAATTTACTTATAATAATCTATATTTACTGTATTTTCAAATTGTTTTGGATTCTACATTCTGTACTCTTGTGGTCTCAGTTTCTTGCAAAGACTCTAGGCCACAATAATGATATTGGTAGCTTATAAGTAAATGCCTTATCTAACCAGTATTATAAATTATTTAAAATTTTTAATGCATTAGAGGAACAGGACAACTTTAGAAACAGATGGTATAAGAATAAACAGAATATTATCATTTTTACTTTTATCGTTGGGTTATCAGACAATGTTTAAATTGCTTTGTATAAGTTATCCTATCTATAACTGTCTTAGTGCCCACTGAAAGTTATATCTGAGACCAGGTGAATTTAAAAGAATAGAGACTTAGGGGCCAGCAGGTGGTATAATGGTTAAGGCCCTGGACTCCTGCAACTAGAGTCCCAGACCCTGTGGCTTGAAAATCACAACAGGCATGAGTGCATGTGTGTCCAAAATCCTAAAAGGAGAATGGAGGAGAAGAAATTGCAGCATGGGGATCCCCCTGGGGGAGTGATTTCTCACTTTCTATCTCTGTCTCTCCAGCAAGTACACATACCCTATAGCAAAAATCTCTTTGCCATAGGGGACATTGGCTTGCAATAGAGAGACGGAGAGAGAGAAAGTGAGAAAATCACCCTCCCAAGGGAGATGGTCAAACTGCAGTCCCTTCTCTTCCATATTTCACCTAGAATTTTGGGCATACATGGACACATGCCTGGTGTGATTTGCAGGCCACCAAGTCTGTGATTCGAACTGCAGTCAGCAGTTCGAATATTCTTATCTGAATAAGTGATAGGAAAAGTAGATAAAAATCATGGTGAACTGTGGTATCACAGCATTAATGCAATACTTTGTCAGGCTGAAGTTACTTGAGAGGATCCTGAGGTCTCCTTAAACAAATCTGATTCACACATGCATGCCTGTGGTCCTGGCCAGCTGGGACTGTCAATTGCATTGTGGATACCTTGTTGGGAGTGCTTCTCTCTCTCGCTATCTCTCCCTTTTTCTCTCTCATGGAAGAAATACATTAGATATTTTTTTTAAAAAAGAAAACTGTATCAGTTAGTGAACAACAGACTTGGAAGTCAACATGAGACAAACATGACTAACTGATATTTATAGAGGATTCCATCCAACAGAAAAAAAACATACGTTTTTTTACAAGGACATATAAAACATTCACAAAGCTATACCGTAAGTTCAATAAAAAAAGAAATCTCAATATATTTGAAGTTCCTGAAATTATACACATTGTGTTCTATGATAACAATAGATATAATTAGAAATCAATAAAAATATATTGAAAAAATTACTAATATATTTTTTAAAAAGCCATGGATCAAAGAAGCTAAATGAAAAATTGGAAAATATTTTGAAATGAATGAAAATAGAGACAAAATATTGATGCATTAAATTACAGAAAACTAGAAATAGATAGGAGCAGATTTTAAATAAAGCACTGTTTCAAAAGAAAATATTTGACTTTCAAAGTTCATGTTTTTAAAAGTCAGATTTAGCATCAATGATCATCTTTAGAAACTAGAAAAAAGAAAAATAATGAAACCAATGTAAATAGAAAAAGGAAATTAAGGTAAGTAAGAAGATATCAAGAAATAGAAACATATAAACAATGCAGGCTTAAAATCAAAAGTTTTTATTTAGAAAGATCAATAAAATTAATAAAACTAGTTAAACTGACTAAGAGCAAAGGCACAAATTAACAATACAAGCAAGGAGAGTGGGAAATATATATATACTATAGGCATCTATACAGTATTAAGAAAATATTAACAACTTTTTACAATTAACTTAAAACTAAAATGAAATGCTAATATTCCTTGATAGGTATAAATTCATTCAAGAAGAAACAATCTGAATAGTCATATATGTATGAGCTAAATTATATTTGTAGTTGAAAAACTTTTCATAAATAAAAGTCCAGAACCAGATGGTTTGACTGGTAAATTCTATCAAACATTTAAGAAAGATATACTTCCAATCTAATTTAGAATATAAAAGGTGACTGACGAATTATTTTATGAGATTACCAATGCCCTAAGATCTTACCAAACCAGACATTAGAGAAAATAAGAAACTACATGTTAGTATCCTTCTCAAACAAAGATGTACATTTGCTTGAATAAAAATGAGGAAATAAAATTCACTAATATTAGATAAAAAGGTTGAATTTATTTCAATCATGAAGTAGGCTAGGGAGGATTTCTTATGTGTTACTAGATTCATGATTAAAGCAACTAAAAGATTAATAAGAGAGAAGCACATAGAAGTATTTAACTCAAGTTTTCCTTGATATGAGAGACTTTATAAAATAAATGACCCAAAGAGATGAATAAACATGTATATTTGTGCTTAGGTTTAATGAAGAGTGGATAGTTGTGGAGAATTATGACTAAAGGACACACATTTATTAATGATAATAAAATGGGAGAAATTTAAGAAAGTTTTTTGTTTGTTTGTTTGTTTTGGAGAAGTTTTTGCTATAGGGCACGTGCGCTCGCCAGACAGACAGAAACAGAGAGAGAGAAAGCGAAAAATCACCCCCATCACCCCCTAGGGAGGACGGCCAAGCTGCAATCCCTTCTCCTCCATTCTCCTCTCCGGATCTGGGGCATGCATGCACACACGCCCAGCGTGAGTTTAAGCCACCGGGTCTGGGACTTGAACTGCAACCAACTACATGGGAGTCCAACGACATAGCCATTACACTAACTGCTGGTCCCAGGAAAGTTTTTATTTTTTCCTCTAATTATTGTCTGTGTTCCTGTGTTTTCAGGGAAAAAATATAAAAGGCATTCCTTTCTTCTTAGAATAAAGTGGACATCTTTTACATGAGGGTTATATGACTGACTTCTGGAAAAGACCAGGAAACTCTTTCTAGGTCTTATTATCTGCTTTAAGGAATAAAGAGGAGAGGAAATGAGAGTAATCTTCCTGCTTTTCCTGTTTTATCAAATGCTGAGATGCTGTATTTTAGGGTAGTATGTCCTAAACTCTATCAATAACTAAATGGAGACTGTATCAAGAATGCTAAGTTTACTTTAACATTTGGAAATCAATCAATAAACCTGTTGTATTAACAAAATAATAAAAAGAAAACTTACGATCATCTCAATAGTGTAAAAACTTGGGACCAGCAGATGGTGAAGTGGTTATGTCATTGTACTCCCACATGGTCAACCATGGTTTGAGTCCTGGACCCGAAAACTTGAAACTGACATCTGGCATTTGTGCCCAAAATCCTGAGGGAAGAATGGAGAAGAAAGGATTGCAGCATGGCCATCTCTCCTCTAACCCCGTCCCCTGTGGGGGAAGTGATTTCTCACTTTCTATCTCTGTCTCTCCAGTGAGCTCATGTACCCTATAGCTAAAATCTTTCTAAAAAAAAAAAATAAATAATAATAATAATAAATTGACCAAATTCAACATTCATTTATGATAAAAACTACAGAAAACTAGAAATAGATAGGAGCTACCTAAACTTGACTGAAGGTACATTCAATTTAAAAAGTAACATATTTAAAATGCTGGGATATCTACTCTCATGGTGTTTGTGCAGTAAATACTGGATGCACTGCCCACAATAATATAGTGGCAGAAAAAATAAATTAATAAAAAGGAAATCAAATGCACGCATATTGGGAGAAAAAGTAAATAAGTCTTTATTCAAAAACAGAAATGTATACATAGTGAATTCTGAGTTTCTATAAAAAAAAAGATCCCAGAGCTAATGTTAAATAAAATTAATACACACAAAAAACCATTATTTTTCATATATTAGCAAGAACAATCTAAAAATTAATTTTAAAATAGACACTTTTTAAGTGGCATCTGAAATCATGAAATACTTTAATATACTTAAAATATAATGTAAGATTTGTCAAAGAAAATTACCAAAAAAAAAATTGCCAGAAACTACAAAGATCCTAAATACATTGGGAGATATTCTGTTATCATTGATCTTAAATGAAGATATCTTTAAAATATTCTCTGCAGTAGTGTTGATGTGTAGACTTAATACATTTCCCATTTTTTTCCATGAAAAATGTCATGTTGAATCTAAAACAAAATGGAAATGCAGTGGACATAGACTAGTCAAAATAATCCATAAATGATAAAAAGGTTGGATTTCAACATTTGTTAGAAAGCTACACTTTTTAAGACAATGGGTGATACTAGCATAAAAATAGATATATACACCAATGTAATGGAATAGAGTGTCAATTGACTTTGGGCAATGGGTCACATTTTTCAATGAGAACAGATTTTATTTCTCCTTTTTTCAAATGGTACAGGAAACAACAAGATATCTCTATATATCTATACCTATATCTATACTTACACTTTCTCATACTATATACAAAGGTATAAAAAAAAATCATACACGCTAACTCTTTCCTTGTTCCAGCACATTTTCTAGAGAACAATGCTCTGGGCTTTTTTGTTTGTCTGTTTGTTTTTTAAGAGAGATTTTTTTGCTCTAAGAATGTGTGTGTTTATGTGAGAGACAAAGTGAGAAATCACCCTCCAGGGGATAGAACATGCTACAATCCTTTGTTCTCCATTCTTTTCTCAGAATTTTTGGTTTGCATGCAGTTGTACCCGGCCCTAGTATAAAGCCACCACATCTGGAACTCAAACAATGGTCAGCTATGTGGGAGTCCAGTACCTTGACCCTATGCCTCCTGCTGGCCCCAAGAGAGCAATTCCCTATTAACTTGATTATAGTAAATTCTACACATCAAATATTTCTACAAAAATGTTTTTTCCTGGCCTTGTCTCTTTTTAAGATCTAATCATGGTATTATATAAAAATTGAAAATTCAAATTGTCCTCAGGTGCTGTGGAAGTAGGTTGTAAAGAAGATAGCAAAGAGTATTTGGTTTTATAGTAGTGCTGGAAATGTTGTGATACTCTGTTTGAAGCTGTATCAAACAATTTCAGGGATTCATGGATTCTTTAAAACTCATTCATGGGTTTGATTTCAATTAAGTACATTTGCTATAGCTTAACATTATGCTGTACTTTTTGTATGCTATCTGACAACTATTGATAATTATAGAATAGCTGCACCTCTCTCACTGGTATTACAATTTTAATGTTTTAAAAATACTGTTAGAATGCATGGCTGAATTAATGTTTGTCCAAAAAGTCAATAAGCTAAAATACGTATAAATTAGCAACCGCTCAATAAGCATAATATCATAAAAGGGATCCAATAACGAGCAGAAAAATGCAGCAACCTTAGTTATGAGGGCAGGGACAGGGGAGCAGTTGATTCATTGTGGTCTTCATAAGGTTTTGCACAAAGACAGGGATAAAATGATATAAATTTTTGTTTTATTAGGGAATTTATTTATTTCATTAATGTTTTATTGCAACCAAATTACTTGACATCCTGGGGACTTTCTTGATATATAGATTTTACTAGTGCTATCAAGATAGAGTTTAAATTCATTCCTTTTATTGAGCATCTGCCATGCAATAGATGTGTTTAGGCTGTGAATATAAAGATGAATGAAATACAGAATTAGAGTTCTTGGTCTCCTAAAGTTTACAGTAATTGGAGCAAAATATATTCTGAGTAGAAGGAGGAGAAATGATTAATTATTAGTAGGAATTAACTATAGAACTTTGGGGAAATAATTTTTGAGTAAGTAAACTCAAAAGTAAATTTTGAGGAAATACCAGCTTGTCTTTTCCTGGAAGAAACTTTGAGTAAAGATATTTCAGGCTAACTAACAGATTTATTGAAAACAACTGACAACTGAGTCCTTACCCATTCTTTTAATGGATCTGGTGGCACCTAGAAGTTACTGTAATGTCATTATACTACTATTAATTTGCATAATATAGCCAATGTCACAGAGAAAGCTTTTTGATCTTAAAGTGCATGACACCTCATTTCAAAAGCATTCTGAGATAATCTTTGGAAATTGTTCACTGTTCACTTGAACCAGAGAACCACACAAAATCATACAAATCAAGAGGTTCAAATCTTTGCGTTCACTTTAAGAACACCTGTGAAACTGCCCAGACCCTCAAGGGTATTTGACACCAAGTAAAAGCCACCAAGTATCTGAAGATGTCATTTTACAGACGCAGTGTGTGCCATTCTGTTATTATAATGTCGACTTAGTAGATGTTCCCAAGCCAAACATGGGGCTAGACACAGGGTTGATGACCCAAAAAGTGTGCTAAATTTTTGCTGCACATGCTTAAAAATGCAGAGTAATGCTGAACATAATAGTTTAGATGTAGATTCTCTGATCATTGGGCATATTCAGGCGAACAAAGCACCCAAGATGCATCCTCCTAGTACCAGAGCTCATGGATTAACCCCGCTACTTCGGATGATCCTCTGAAAGGAACAAATTGTTCTGAAACCAGAAGAGGTTGCACAGAAGAGAAAGATATCCCAAGAGAAACTGAAGAAACAAAAACTTAGGGAACCAGCAGTTAGCGTAATGGCTATGTCACTGGACTCCCACGTAGTCGACCGCGGTTCGTGTCCCAGACCCAGTGGCTTAAAACTCACGCCGGGTGCGTGTGCGTGCGTGCCCAAGATCCCGAGAGGAGAATGGAGGAGAAGGGATTGTGGCGTGACCATCCCCCCTGGGGGGTGATTTCTCGCTTTCTGTCTCTCTGTCTCTCTCTGTCTGTCTGGCGAGCGCACGCGCCCTACAGTGAAAAATCTCTCAAAAAAAAAAAAAACTTATAGCACAGGAATAAATTCAGTATAAAATAAATGTAAATAAAAGTGAAATAAAAAGGACATGACAATTAAGAATAGAAGCATTGTAAAGGACATGTTACAAAGAACCTTAAAGGTATAAATTGCTTTACTGCTCCAGTGGGGGGTCATTATATGAAGAAAAGATCTAATTCATAATGGCAGGCAGACAAAAGTTACAACCTTTTACTTTCTTCTTCTTCTTCTTTTTTTTTTTCTTTCTGTAATACATTCCCTCTGTAAGAAGATACCAAAATCAAGTAGTACGATATGCAGATATTTTTTAAAGTAATTGATAATAGATCTGTGTGACATTTGCACAGTAGGCTGGTCTAAGAAGCATCATTCAAGATGTCATCCTCAATGTGAACGAAAGACACTATTGTGAATAGACTAAAGGCAGCAGACAATAGATTGTAACAAATAAAACCTTGATGTTTCTAAGACATGATTCAAAGGTTTTGTGTCTTAGAGACAGCAATGACCTTCACCTTTTGTATGCTTGGCACAATAAAGTAAGTCAGAGTGGTACGACTGATGTAGATCACATAGGATGCTTATAAAATTATAGTCTCTGCCAAATCATGAATGAAGAATCACCTTTTAGTAGATTATTGGAGCTAAGAAAAATCAATGCTTCTGCATCTGAGATAAGCATTTAAAATATTTGCAGGCATCCAGAGTTAGGCTTTAGACAATCTCTTCCTTTTTATTAAAGAATGAGGGGGGTATTAAATTGGGGTCAACTAACCAATAGAAGCTTTTATAATTTTGATTAGTGAAATATTTCAAGGTGCTTTAAAGTGTTTTTTTTTCTAAATAGAAATGAAAGCTGTGACAACATAGAAATATGTAAGATTAAAATGAGTCACTCTCAGACAGTCTTCCCATTCTTATTAGAGCTTGTATCTTGCCGTTTTAATGAGGAGTGATGAGACAAAATAGAGCAAAGGAGATCTAGGCAGGGTATTAGGAACAATTATGTAGTGGTGAGATCTGTTAGATTGCAGATAAGTCTCCACAGGGAGCCCCTTCACCTGGGTTACCTAAATCTAAACTGGACAAAGCCACCAGAAACGCAACCTCTTGTTATAACTAGATGTAATAAATAACCTAGTAGTTCTTGTTTTAAGGGTTTTTTTCTTAAATGAGTATGAATTTCTGATCACTAAAACTTTAGATGTGTGATCTATAATTCCCATGTATGAATTGTATTAAAGCAATGTAAAAATTCTGCTTAGGGTATGACAAAACTTGATTTAATTTATTGGCTTATTATGGTCTAGACATGTTAGCTGTTTATCTAATAACTAAATAGAGAGTAAATATAGTCACAATAGAATTATTGAGCTGTTGCAAAAGTCATAACTTACTTCTTCTGTTTTTCTATGCAAAAATCCATCACGACTTTTCTGACAACCCAGTATTATCCCAATATTTCAAGTGAGGATGCTTATGGTCAGAGACTTTAATAGTATATGTATAACCTAGTAACCAAATACAGAAACAAAATGATGGAGAAATAAATAAATGAATGCAAACTAGTACTGGACTGATGTCTCTCTAATACCACTCATATAGTCTTATTATCTTCAAGTATTATCTTCAAGTATTGAAAATACTATGGCTACATAAAATGATAAAAAGCCACTCTGCAGATTACTAGATAATATCTGAAGTTGATCAGTGTTCTATGTTCCATAAATTACAAAATTACATTTAACTGTCACTGGTTTATGATGGCAGATCTGATTATAGGATTAGTGATTAAGACTAATGTTCTCATCACGGGATACAGTGATGAGCATAGGAAAATAATAAAGGATTAGTGTAAAAGATGCAAAGATCAATGAAAACTCAATATACTGTCATATTTTCTTTCATTCAAATACTTTAGTCTAATAAATACTAGGTGTTGCCTGTGTATTGTAGAAAGTCATGACTGCCTAACTATGAGGGAAGAAAAAGGATATGGTGAATTAAGAGTTCCTTATATTCCCTTGCAAACACAACTCATGTTGTCATCTCCACTACTCATATAAGATAATAGAAGAAATTATATTTAAGTAGAAACAGTAGAACTTTTAATAAATTTAAATAATGAAAATCATTTTGATAATGTAGTTAAACTAGAAAAGCATGAGAATACAACCCCTTCTGCCATAAATGAGTAAATCAAGAGGTTATTAAATCAAGCTATATTAAAGAAAAATCCCTCATTGTAAATAAATAGAATCCTAAAAAGGAAACAAGTATTTTCAGAAATTGAATATAGATGTCTTAGAAAAGGGAAACACACAAAGCAAGCCTTGGCTTAATAGAGCTTTCTCTCTGGAGTCATTACTGGGAGTGCAGTAGTAAGGTTTACACACTCTCAGAGAGAGTGTAAACGGTCTTGCTTAGTTGAGAATATAAAGATCAGATGACAGGGACATTGAAGGGCCTAGAATGTATTAGACAGAATAGACAGAATACTGGGGAGAAGGAAGTTATGCAAAGACAGTGTTCCAGAATATCTTTATTGTGTTTTCTTGATTTTTGACTGAACATAGATCACACATAGGATTCTGGACTTGTTTTGTTTTAGTAGTTTGAAGATACTATTCCATTGTCTTCTATTTTAAAAATGGAGAGATATTGTTATAGGACTGTGTGCTAGCTGGAGAGACAGAAAGCAGCAGAGAGACAGAAAGCAAGAAATCACTCCCCAGAAGGGATGGCCATGGCACAGTCCCCTCTCCTTCATTCTCTTCTAGAAATTTTGTCTCACACACACACACACACACACACATACACTCACACGCCCAGCATGAGTTTTTGTTTTTGTTTTTGTTTTTTCGTTTGTTTTTGAGAGTTTTTATTTGCTATAGGGTACAAGCACTTGCAAGAAAGAGACAGAGAGACAGAAAGCGAGAAATCACCCCCAGGGGGGTGACCACACTGCAATCCCTTCTCTTCCGTTCTCCTCTTGGGATCTTGGGCATACATGCACATGCACCAAGTGTGAATTTAAGCCACCGGGTCCAGGAAACGAATTGCATTCAATTACATGGAAATCCAGAAACATAGCCATTGTGCCAACTGCTGGTCCCATCCCAGCGTGAGCTTTAAGCCACCTGGTCTAGGACTTGAACCGTGGTCGACTGTGTGGTAGTCCAGCAAGGTAACAATTAGGCCATCTGTTGGACTCATTACTCCATTATCTTCTGATTTTCAAAATTTTGAAGGTAAGTCTGAACACTTTGTTTCTATGTAGGTAATTAATGTTCCACGTTCTTTTTTTTTCTTTTTTTTTCAACAGGTGACCTTCAAGACTTACCTTTAAACTTTCATACTCAGCATTTTGAATATGATGTGTCAAAATGTTTGAGTATGTGTCTTTTTTTTTATTCTACCTGGTGTTATCTTAGCTTTGTGGATATGTGATATAGCATCTTGCATTGATTTATGATGATATCTTTTCAGATTTCTTGTACTTCATTCTCTGTTTCTTATTATTTTAGAATTTTAAAAACGTACATTTTAGATGGTTTGTTATCGCTAACATAGCTTACTTTTAGTCTCTACTTCAAAAATAATTGCACTTTTATTCATTTTGTTTTTAACTTGGGTAATTTCTACTGACCTAATTTTAATTTAATATCTTTTTCTCTTGGACTGTCATAAATCTACTCCTAATGAGCCTATCAAACACATATTTTATCTTGGTAATCACATGTTTTTATTTTTCAGTTCCATTTGATTTTCCTTTTTTTTTTTTCATGTTTCTCTCTGCTGCAGTTCCCCAGCGGTGCATCTGTATTATCTTTTTTTAAATTTATTTTTTCACTTCCTCCCTGAGAAGAGACAGAAAGATAGAAAAAGAGACAGAGATAGTCATCCCCAACAGAGTTCCCATGCTACAATCCACTACCAATGCCAGCTGACCCTAATTCTGTGACCATTAATGCTCAGAGAATTTTCGGGTCACAAACCCATAACCTTTCCCATGTGGGTACTGCTGTGCCATTGCTGTACCACCCCTAGGTTCTTGCTTAAGATGTATTCTACCCCTCCCCCCAAAAAAAGATGTATTCCTCCATATTTTGGTACCAACGGATGGAATAATGTTTACATTACTAGACACCCACATGGCCAACCATAGTTCAAGTCCCAGACATGACACCTTGAAACTCAATGCCAGCTGCACGTGGGTGTGTGCCCAAAATTCCCAGAGAAGAATGAAAGAGAAGGGATTACAGCCTGGCCATCCCCTGCCCCTCGGGCCTGATTTCTCGCTTTCTGTCTCTCTGACTCTGTCTCTCTGGGGAGTGCATGCATCCTATAGCAAAAATCTCTCTAAAAGAAAATTTCAAGATGCATTTCCTCATATTTTAATCATAACTATTTTTTTTAGATAGAGTTTTTGGTGGTGGTGGTGGTTTTTTCTTTTTTTTTTTTTTTTTGCTATAGGGTGTGTACGCTTGCCAGAAAGACAGAGACAGAGAGACAGAAAGTGAGAAATCACCCCCTGAGGGGATGGCCTCGCCACAGACCCTCCTCTTCCATTCTCCTCTGGGGATCTTGGACCAATATGCAAACGCGCCTGGCATGAGTTTAAGCCACTGGGTCCGGGACTCTAATCGCAGTTGACTACACGGGAGCCCAGCGATGTACCCATTATACCAACTGCTGGTCCCAATCATAACTATTTTTAAAATCCCTGTCTGATAGTTTAAATATCTGAGCCACATTTGAGGTAAGTTCCATTGATTGATATATGTCCTGAACACATCTTTTTGTTTTTCCTAACTTTATTGTAGATTTCACAAGTTCTTTTTTTTTTTTTACCAAAATAAATGTACTTTAATTCCACTTTTACACAAAGTTTTTGAAGTCCTCTTACACTGTGTTAAAAAGCAGCATGTGAAGCACATATGCAGGATGATACAAACACAATATACATACATG
Organism: Tupaia belangeri chinensis; assembly: GCF_000334495.1. Lineage (NCBI taxonomy): Eukaryota > Metazoa > Chordata > Mammalia > Scandentia > Tupaiidae > Tupaia > Tupaia belangeri. The sequence continues at coordinate 4,270,116 of NW_006159757.1, forward strand.
TATTTTAGAGGAAAAAAACCTAAAAGACCAACACCAAAATGTTTGTTATTTGTTTTTTTTTTCCTTTTGTATTTCATTTTTTATACATTCAATTACATTATTTAGCTTACAAAGTGAATATTTCCATATGTGAACATTTCTCCCTAGTCCAGTTGATTAAAGTGTAAAATATCTTCAACAGATAATACCACATTTCTTTGTCCCATTAATGCTTTGCATCCATATTTTTCTTCTGAATGTCCTTCTTCAGGCTCTACTCTTCCACACACACTATATCTGGTATTTACACCCATTTATTGTGTTTGTATATCTTTTAGTCAATCAGTTTCAGTCAGAGTGTGGACACTCGGTATATATTAAGTGGGAACATACAATGTCTTTCCTTCATAGCCTGGCTTGCTTCACTCAACAGTAAATCTTCCATATTTGTTTCCAAAAAAAAAAAAAATCTTCCACTTTCTGTTAAAAACCAGGGTTTTGTTGTGTTTTTGTTTGTTTGTTTGTTGTTTTATGGCTGAATAGTATTCCATAGGTTTCACAAGTTCTTTTTTTTTTTTTGGAGAGGTTTTCGCTATAGGTGCATGCATTCATCAGACAGACAGAGAGAGACATAGAGACAGAAAGCAAGAAATCACCCCCCAGAGGAGATGGTCATGCCACAATCCCTTCTCCTCCATTCTCCTCTCGGGATCTTGGGCAACAATTGAACCACCATTGACTATGAGGGAAAATTATAGTGCCTTAATTACCATGCTACATGCTGAACCCTGCCCCCCTTTTTTCGAGAGAGAGTGATTTTGCTATAGGGTGTATGTGCTCACTAGAGACACAGAGAGAGACAGGATGTGAGGAACCACCTCCCAAAGGAGATGGCTGTGCCACAATCCTTTCTTCTCCACCTCCTCTTAGAATTTTGGGCATGTATACACATGCACCTGGTGTGAGTTTAAGCTGTGAGGTCCAGGACTTGAATCACAGACAACTAAATGGGAGTACAGCGATATAACCATTACACCATCTGGTGATGTAATGTTTTAATGGGTGGAGAGTTTCAGCTCGGGAAGATAAAAATATTTTGGAGATGGATAATAGTAATGGTTGCAAAACAGTATTAATTAACATACTTAGAAATCACTGAACCGTGTATTTAAACATGGTTAAAATGACAAATTAAAGTCATATATCTTTTTTTTTAAAATGTAAAAGCACCTCACTCAGGTATAATTATGAATAAAACTTTCTAAGCATTTATAAATTGTCACTGTAATGTCAAAGAAAAACTATTAGCCATTGGGGCCAGCAAGTGACTTAGTGGTTAAGGTACTGGATTCCCACATGGCAGACTGCAGTCTGAGTCCCAGACCTGGAGGCTTGAAACTCATGCCAGGTACATGTGCATGCATGCCCAAAATTCCAAGATGAGAATGGAGAAGGAATTGTGGCATGGCCATCCCCAAGAGGGGCTGTGATTTCTCACTTTCTCTCTTTCTCTGTCTCTCAATTGAGCACACGCTCCCTATAGCAAAAATCTTCTCTCAAAAAAAAAAAAAAAACTCTATTAGCTATTAAAAAAGAAGCCTGTCCTATAATACCCAACTGTATTCATGCTAACTATAATTTTATTTTTATTTATACTTGCCTTAAAGAGAGATTTTGATGAGTTATACAAAAAAAAAAGTATCACACTAGCATAAGAGCAAACAAGTCTCCCTTAAATTTGAAATTTAAAAATCACAAGATAAGGGAAAATGCATGAAGTGGTTTGTTAGAAATGAGCTTATATTAGGACCAGCAGATGGTGTAATGGTTACTTACTTTGCTGGACTCCCACATAGTCAACAGCGATTTGAGTCCCAAACTGGTGCCTTAAACTCACACCAGGAGCGTGTGCGTGCATGCCCAAGATCTTGAGAGGACAATGGAGGAGAAGGGATTACAGCGTGCAGCGTGGCCATCCCATGGAGGGTAATTTCTCTCTTTCTGTCTCTCTGTCTCTCTGTCTCTCAGGCATGTGCACGTACCCTATAGCAAAAACCTCTTCAAAAAAAAAAGAAAGAAAAGAAAAGAAGGAGCTTATATTTCTGAAAACTTAAAATTTTTAAATATGTGTATATAACTCTAAAATTATGCAAATTATCATATAACTTAAATGGTTAAGCTGCATATTAAACCTAAGGTATGAACTATTGGAGTAAATTATTGCTAAATGCTGCTAAGTACTTAGAACTGTAAATAATTATTTTAGTTCATTGTATACTATGCTTTGGAATATTATTTTATTTTTCTTGGTGAAACCTCTAGTTTAAAAACTCATTTTTAAGAAGAAAGGCTCTTTGTTTTCTATTTTGATTATATTCCATGTCTGATTTCTGAGATCTTCACTTCCGTCACTATTTTCCAACTGTAATGAAAGGCTCAGGTCTGTGTTGCATGTGTTCATGTAGCACAAAGTATCTGAACAGAAACACTGAAGCACTTGGGCTGGCTTTCCTCAGGCAGGAGCTGGGCATATAACAAGAACGATGACCTTCAGAAACAGCATCTTTATGCCTTGCAGTTCATGGATGATGATAGCTATATTTCATATAGTTTTCATACCCAAATGTCTGGTACAGAGACTTTGGCAAGTTGATAATCCAGGAAAATACTACATGAAGGAAGGAGAGGAAGATTAGCATTTTAAATTGCCTTCTGCAATCAGGAAAAGGAGCACCAATGAAGTAAAGAGAGAGAGAGAGAAATCTTCTCAAAACATAAAAATTTCACACTATTTGATTTGTATATTTAGAGACAAAGAAAAAACATTCTCACTGGATCCCCTAGTTTGTAAAACACTGAGTACATGTATTAAGTGCATTATTTGAGCCAGTCATTATTCTGGGTGTTTCATATACATTATTTTATTTAAACTTCATATTGTTAAGAGGTGGGTGTTACAAATTATGGATTGTTATTTACCATTGTCTTCTAGATATGTGACCTCATTATATAATATAAGGGAAACCAAGACATGTATTCACTGGAATCCTTTTTTCTTCCCTGATGGTTCTGGATTAGAATTTGCCAATAAGAAGAGAGTAAGAGATTTAGAAAACAGAGAGAAAGAGCTCATTATTCTTATTTTGGGGGGTGGGGGTAGGGGGAGATGTTTTTTCTATAGGGCACGTGTGCTCACCAGAAAAACAGAAAGATAGAAAGCGAGAAATAACCCCCCAGGGGGGATGGCCATGCCACAATCCCTTCTCCTCCATTCCCCTCTCAGGATCTTGGGCACACATGCACACGTGCCCAGTGTGAGTTTAAGCCACCAGGTCCGGGACTCGAACCGCAGTCACCTTCATGGGAGTCCAGTGACAGAGCCATTATGCTATCTGCTGGTCTCAAGAATTTATTATTCTTAGGAATTAATGGTGGACAAAAACAATCTCTTTTCAGACATCCTCATAAGCTCTGTTTGGCTTATTTTCATGAACAGACATTACATTTTCTCCAATTTTTATGAGCTTTCTCTTCACACTTTGTAGGTCCTCCACATGCAGCAGAATCTCAGGCTTTTCCTTTCCTTTTTCTTTTCCTTTTCTTTCTTTTCTTCTCCTTATTTTATTATTTTTTTTATTTTTATGAGCTTCAACTTTTCCATCTGCTTTTACATCAGAATGAAGTCCATTGGGGATGTTTCTCTAGTTGTCCTGTAACAGCCTTCTTATCTAAATCTTTACTTTTCCAATTTCTATTTTTATATTCCTTAATCCCTCTATTAAACTGTTTCAGTCCCATAAAAATTGTAGTGGTTCTGTTTTTCCTGATTCATCCCATTGGTAGCTTCCTTTTACAGATAAGGTAGCTGTGTCAAGGGCATTTGGGAAGTTTGCTGATGGTCACTGGTTAGGAAATTGTGAAAGTGAGATTTAAGCCCAATAGTTCTGCATCTAAATCTATGTTATCACACAATAAGAATTACTACCTCTTTAGATATAAAGAAAATAGGAATCTAGACCAGGGTCAACTGTTCCAAAGATTTGGGATTTTTCCTCTGGGTAAATAAATAATTCTTGAAGGTAAACATGAACTTAATTTTAGAAAAGGACATAAAAATATTTTTTAATGAAAAATCATGTGGAACTTGAGGTCACATAGCAGTAGTAATCGTAATATTTGGATCATGATATGCCCATCTTTGGCTTTTCAAATTTTTATCTAGTTTGGCATTATATAATATTATATATAATATATATGTGTGTATATATATATGTATATATATATGTGTGTGTGTGTATATATGTGTATATATATATATATATATAGAGAGAGAGAGAGAGAGAGATGTATAAAGGTATGAAGGCAAAAAATGATGGATGTGGGATTCATTGTGAGGGCATAGTCAGTAGGGGAGTTTAGACGGTTTAATAAGGAAATCACAGATCAGAAATAGGTTTCTTTTTTAGTAGCAGAGTCACCTTATTACAATAGCAATCAACTTTAAAAAGTTCACATTTAGCAAATATACTTAGAATTTTAAAAATATGTTACTTGGTCAATATGATCAGTTGTTTCTATTTGGTCTCCTTCCGTATGATATACACGCTTCACAAAAAAAAAAAAAAAAGAGAGAGAGACTCATGCCAGACAGAATTTCAAAGTTTCTTAATTGAAGAGCTTATAAAATCATAGATGTGAGAGGGAGGAATAATCATCACTTCTCTTAAAAGGTATGTAATTAATTTTTTTGGTTGTTTTTAATGTGCTACAGAGAACACATGCTCAATGGAATAGAGGGAAGGAGGAGGAAAGAGAGAAAGCACCACCCAGGCGCATGGCCATGCTACAGTCTCTTCTGCTCCATTCTCCTCTAGGGATTTTGGGCAGGCAGGCACATGCACCTGACATGTTTTTCAAGCCCCAGCTCCGGGGCTCAAACCACACAGTCAGCATGTGAGAGCCAGCTGCCTTAATCTCTTTGCCTCCATCTGGGCTTTAACTAGCTTTTTCTAAATATTTTTACTTAATGGGATAAATGTTTTCATCCTTGACTATATAACTAGATTGTGTATTTGTATTGATTTTTTTTTAATCATTTGGTACTACTCAGCCATAATATCAACTGTAAAGAGTACTGAACTAGGTGATCTTTGAGCTATGGCATTCATCCTCTTATGCAAATTCAGTTCCTGTTAAAGAAAGTTGCTTACTCTCTTTTTCTTTAGGAGAGGACAGAATAAAATGAGTGAGGAAATACAGAGATTTTGAGTCATAAATGCAAGCCTGAAATTACACTTTGGCTTTACTGTCATAGCTCATACATGTATTTTTACTTGTTCAAAACTATCAGTCTTTTATAAAGTATGATGACGTCACAGTGACAATTTGCCAGTAGATAAACTTTTATTAATAAAAGTTAATAAATTTACAGTATCTTTCCCATGAGGCATGTATTGTCCACTATATTTTTTTACCCATGGTTTGATTTATTTTCTTCTGAGTCTTCGTTTCATTCTAAGTACTGTTTCTACAACATTCAGTGGATACACTAAATAAATTTTTATGAAGTTAAAGAGCTACAGTAGGCTCAGAATCAATTAGCTAATAAATTCCTTGTCCACAGAACTTCTGTATCAGTTGAAGATAACTAGAGAAAAGACAGATAAATGTATTAACAAAAATTTGTAGTTGACATATTTTTGGACACAGTTGTCAATTTGGCACACAACACTAAAAGATAATCTTGCTAGTAAATCTATGTTTTCACTCTCCAGCATGCCTATTTCACACTTCCCTCTTATCATACACGACATGCCCCCTCATTCTCAGCTAATGACTTCTCTACACGCTTCTTAGAGGAAATAGAATCAGCCGATAAGAACTGTCTCACCTTAAAATACCAATAAGGCAGTCTAAGTGCAATCCTACCCACATACTTTGTTGTCCTTTCTGTTATAGTGACAGAAATGATTCTGTTTACATTTAAATAACTTTTCTCTAACTCATTGCTTGATTTATTTTTGTGTGTTTGTGTGTCATTATTTTTCAAAAACTTTTTACAATTTCTTTTGTTCGCTCCTATATTATTCATCTATCTTTCTAATTTTATTAAATCCATTAGCAGACACATATTTCTTAACGATACTTACTTTAAAAATAATAAACTCATTTTGCTCTTGTGTCTCCTTGACTTACTATCTATCATGATTGTTATGCTCGTCTTTATGATGAAACACTTAAAATGAGTTGTCTGTATTTTGATGTCTATTTCCTTTCCCTTCTCTGTTCAGTAGACTTCCACAGTATTTATTTTTGCTCTTGCCAAAATCAACAGTGTCCTGAATCATCTATAAAACAGATATTATTTTGGTCTTCATCTTACCTTGCAGTAGTAATTGACAAGATTAACCATATCCAATTGAAATATTTTTCCTCTAAGCTTCAGTTACATGCATTTTTTCTCACTAATTTCTCTTTCTAAGACTTATATGCTGACTATTTCTTCATTAAAGACCTGTGAATATAATAATTTTCTGTCTTCTTTGCTTGATCATTTTTTCCTTCTATATTGTCTTCTTGACTGATCTCATTCAGTACCTTGGCTTTTTTGTTTGTTTGTTTGTTTGTTTTTGTTTTGGAGAGGTTTTTGCTATAAAGTGCATGTGCTCACCAGAGAGACAGAGAGAGACAGAGAGACAGAAAGTGAGAAATCACCCCCCAGGGAGGATGGCCATGCCACAATCCCTTCTCCTCCATTCTCCTCTCGGGATCTTGGGCATACATGCACATGCGCCCGGCATAAGTTTAAGCCACTGGGTCCAGTACTCAAACTGCAGTCAACTACATGAGAGTCCAGCACATAGCCATTACACTAACTGCTGGTCGCTCCAGTACCATGACTTTACGTTGTTATCTATAAACCAAATTCTCTGAAGATGACTTGTAGAGTATAACTCTTTTTTTCTTTGTCTGTCTTTCTTTTTTTCTTTCTTCCTTTTTTTTTTTTTTTTTTGTTTTTAATTCTCTAATAGGGATCACGTGCTCACCAGACAGACATAAAAAGAGAAAGTGAAAATCACCTCCCAAAGGGATGTTCACACCACAATCCTTCCTTCATTCTCTTTTCAGGATTTTGGGAATGCACACACATGTGCTCAACGTGAGTTTCGATCCACTGCATTGGAGACTCAAACCACCGTCGGCCACATGGGAGCCCAGCGCTTTAATCACCAGGCTTCCTGCTGGCTCCTAGAGTATAACTTTTAAATGTAAGTCAGATCATGTTAATCTTTCAGTTCCAAATTATCATATGAAGCTAGAGAGACCAGCAGTTAGCGTAATGCTGTGTCACTGAACTCCCATGTAATCGACTGCGGTTCGAGTCCCAGACCCAGTGGCTTAAACTCACACTGGGCACATGTGCGTGTGTGCCCAAGATCCTAAGAGGAGAATGGAGGAGAAGGGATTGCGGTGTGGCCATACCCCCGGGGGGGGGGAACTTCTCACTTTCTGTCTCTGTCTCTCTATTTCTGGAAAGCACACGCACCCTATAGCTAAAATCTGTAAAAAAGAAATAAAATTATCATATGAAGCCAGAGGCTATTTCTAAAGGCTAAACTGGACATGGTGAATCTGCAATAGCGTCTCAATATTTTAATTTTTTAAACATGATTTACTAGGTCCTGTGTGATTTGGCCCTTGTGTCTCTGTTTGACCTGATGTCCCTGTACTCCCCCTTCAATTCTAAAAGCTCCAGCTACATCAATTTTCTTTTTTGTCCCTGAACACATAGTTTCTTACTCCTGAACTTGCTTGTGATATTTTTCTCCAACATCTGTATCTATAAAGTTATTTCCCATCATTAAAATCTTAATTCTATATTCAGACCATTTTTCTGAACTAAAGTAGCATACTTCCCCTCTGGGTTGGCCATTCCCATGAAATTCTACTTTAACTCCTTTGCACAATTAGTATGTACTATTCACTACTTACTTACTTGTGTATGTTTTTCTTTCTTCTTCTCTAGGCCATCAGTTTTTTGAGGTTAGAAATTCTGATCATTCTTTGCACAAAGAGAGTGAAAAAGTATTTGCTTAATAGTGACTGAGTGACTAGTCCTATGAGATTAGCACAGTGTGCAGATTCACTGAGCTAATAGTGGAAAACAAGGTTGGCCAAATTATAAAGACTAAATGCCATGGTAACAAATTTGAATTTTACCCTGTACATAATGGAAACTCATTATTATATTTTGAGTAAAGAATATATATATATATATATATATATATATATATATATATATATATCCTTTGAAAAAGTTTATGAAAAATGCATGTTATTCAAAAACTATGCATGGAAATCAAATTTTTTTGCACCAAAATGAATTCATGTTTTAATTCTACTTACTTACAAACTTTTTGAAATTTCTTCATATGTAAATTTTATAAAAAATATATGTAACTTTGTAAGCCAACTATATATATATCTATGTGTGTGTGCGTGTGTGTGTGTGTGTGTGTGTGTGTGTGTATATATATATATATATATTGCTAGAGAGAGACAGAGAGACAGGGGATATTGAAGGTGTTTGTCTCCCTGGAAACTCTAGACCATTTTTTCCGGTAGCAATCCATCCCTCAGCTTGGTGTTGTAAATTTCCCACTTTAGTCATTAAGCTCTAATAGAAGTTTCCATTAGCGCAACTGCATTATCCAGGAAATACTGACTGGTGCATGATGGACATGGGAGCCACACCAGTCCTATAAAAGAATATAATCTGAGGGACTAGCAGGTGGTATGGTTGCTAAGGCACTGGATTCCCATATGGCTGACCACGATTTGAGTCCCAAAGCTGGGGGCTTGAAAATCATGCTGGGCACGTGTGCCCGTTTATCCAAGATCCCAGGAGGACAATGGAGGAGAAGGGATTGTGGCATGACCATTCCCCTGGTAGGTGATTTCTCACTTATCTTCTTACTATCTCTCTCTTCAGTGAGTGCACACACCCTGTGGCAAAACTTAAAAAAAATTTTTTTTGAGTATTTTTTCTTTTTTTTGTTTGTTTCTTTTTTGTGAGCGGGCATGTGCACCAGAGAAGAGAGGAGGGAAGGAGAGGAAGAAAGCAGCCACCACAGGGAATGGTCAAACCTCAATCCCTTCTCATTTCCATTTTCACCATCCTATTGGGTTTGTGGCATGCACACACATGTGACTGGTATGTTTCCCAAGCCAGTAGGTTCAGAATTCAAACTGCAGAGTTGGTCATGTGAGATCTGGCTGCCTTAATCACTGGGCCATGGAGTTTGTCTCATTCAAATATTTTTTTTAGTTGAATCTTGAAAAAATATTTATTCATTTTTCATTATTTAATAAATAGAGGACAGTTTTGATATCCACTCAGACATAGTTTTTGAGGCTATCCACTTATAGAGGCAGATGAAGAATGCCACTTACATTCTTAAAAAAAACAAGAGAGAGAGATGAGAGTGTTAACAGCACCAGAGTCCCAGATTCCATCTCTACAATCATTTTAACTCCAGTTATTTTAGACATTTAATTATGCAAACCAATCACTGCATTACTCAAAACTAAGACTTCCTTGATATTATAACCAAAATCCTGTTTAGCACTTAAAGCATCCACTTAACTTTTCATTGAAAACGATCAAGAAAAGTGTATTTTTTTATTGTTCCTCTTAAATATGTTTCAGTAAAATATCACTTCTTCACAATCTATTATTTTCAGAACTTCCAGAAAGTGTGATAAAGGACTTAACTATAAAGTCAATGATCTCTGTGTAAATAACATTAGAGAAATTCACACGTTCTGGAGAATATAAAGCAGAAGAGAAACTGAAAATTCCCTTTACTGCTACTTTAAAAAATACTAAAGTGATGTAATAACCCTGAAGATAAGAACAAGAAAGAGCATTCGTCTTAAGTTTAAATATTTTGGGCTTTGCTGCTCAGCCTGAAGATAAAATATATGTTATTTACCTGATGGATCAGAGCATTCCGTCACAAGAGATCAGTTTGTAATGGAAATGCTGGTACATTATTCGTCACTAAAGCAAGAAGATGCCAGCTTAATAACATCTCTATTGCTCTAACATCTCAGAAATTTTACGCCTAAGACTTGTGTAAAAGTATTCTAGACAAAAATATTATTATCTCTTCTCTTTTCCTTTTTTATTTTTAGGTTTTTACCATAGGGTGTTTGTGCTTCCTGGAGAGAGACAGAGAGACATAGAAAGAGGGAAGGTGAGAAATCCCCTCCCCACACACACACTCACCCCAGTGGGATGGCCATGCCACAATCCCTTCTCCATTCTATTCTTGGGATTTGGGATGCCACCAGGTCTGGGACTCAAACTTCAGTCAGCCATGTGGGAGTTCAGTGCCTTAACCACATGTCACCTGCTGGATTAACTCCAAGGCAGTCATATCCCAAACGTGACTTGCTCTCCCCAAAGTGTGCCCCTATTGTTTAAATTTTCTTCTGAACCTTTAAAAAGTTCCAGCTTGTGGGAGAACAGTCTACAGATGTGAATGTGTGAGGATCACTTGTCAGGTCCGAGACTTAAACTGCATAGTTGGCCATGTGGTATGCAGAAGCCTTACCCTCCACACCACCTGCTGGCCCTGTTCTTGTCTCTTTTCTTAAGAGAGAAAGAATTCATGGATTTGGGAAATATGCCATTGACATTTAATGATCATCCTATCTACTTTTCTCCTAAAAGCTCTTCCCAAACTGAAAGTTTAAAATTAAATTTTCAGGTAAAACTTTCAGGTATGAATTTTAATGTAAAATCCATATTACCCCAGTAATAAGATTAGAGCACTCATATGTATCCTCCTACTTATATTTTACTTCTGCATTACTTTTTTTAATTTTTTTTTTTTTTTTTTGGAGAGGTTTTCGCTATAGGGCGTGTGCGCTTGCCACACAGACAGAGAGAGACATAGAGACAGAAAGCGAGAAATCACCCCCTGGGGGGATGGTTACGCCGCAATCCCTTCTCTTCCATTCTCCTCTTGGGATCTTGGGCACGCCCGCACATGCGCCCTGGATGAGTTCTAAGCCACCGGGTCCAGGACGCGAACCGCGGTCAACTACGTGGGAGTCCAGTGACATAGCCATTACGCTAACTGCTGGTTCCCATTACTTTTTTTAATTTTATGATTTGTAATTTACATCAAATCATCGTACATCTCTATAGCACACAAAATGATTTTCAAGGTACGCATGCAGTATGCGACTATCAAATCAGGAATAGTACCATAAGCATTATTTTCAACACAGAACTTTATAGTCATGTTTTTGTTAAGCTATATTATAAATAAATTCATATCTTCCTGTCAATTGTGAGACATTTGGTAACATCAAGAATAGATCTCTTATTTGGCACTATTAACTCTTCCCAAATATTGTTTGGAATTTTTCCTTAAAGAATTATTTACTTAATTATATTTATTTTTATTTTTTATTTTTTAATTTGACAGAGAGAGAAGGAAAGTGAGAAACCAAGCTGCCATGTCTGGGACTCAAACCACAACGGACTGTCTATGAATCCAGTGCCTCAACTCCATGTCACCTGCCAGGCCCCTGGAAATTTATGCTGATAAAATAGAATCACTGTTTCCATACTCTGGTAACTAGGCATTATTGGTATGAGAAATGAAGATTTAATGAAAATCCAGTAGCCACCCTGGTTTTAAAATGTCAGATAATGCCAAGTTAGAAAGGTTTTTATATTATATATCCAAGAATCCATAGTATTCTCATAGACATGCAATGTTAATATAGAAGATTAAGTTCCAAATTTGGTTCGTTTCATTATGGTCAAATGCTAACACACTGTTAAATTGTTAGCGCAATGTTAAAATAGGTTAACAAATAATAGAAAGTATTCATAGTAGTAGTACAAGTTACCCCAGTGACTACCTTGAGCCCCAAGTTTTTATCACATCTCCCCATGCTTATAGATTCTGTGATACCTGATCTCCTCTCCAGAATAAAAAGGGTGAGAGGTTGTGTGGAGGTATGTGAAAAAGGAGATGAAAGGAAATAACTTAAGCAAGATGAGAAAAATGAGGGTTCAAAGAAGAGTTGTAGTCATTATCCAGGCAACCTAAATTCTTTTATATTCAATATCCAGCATTCAATTAAAAATACTCAAATAAAAAATTATAAAAACATAAGATCAAAGTAAGAGAAAAAAAGCTCTGCAGATCTGTCGTATAGCATGGTGACAATTTTAATATTAATGTATTCTATACCTGAGAAGCTAGGACAGTGGATTTTAGGTATTTTCACCACAAAAGAATAAACAATCAACAAAACAAAACACACTTGGGGCAACAAGACTGTTAATGCACTTAATTTAATCATTTGGCAATTTATGCATGTATCAAAATATATCATGTACCATATACATATATAAATACATACACCATTTTTAAAAAGAATTATTTATTTAATTAATTACATTTGTTATTATTTCTTTTTTATTTAATTTTATTATTATTATTTTACATTTTTCCACATTTTATTAATTCACAAAATACCATAAACTAAAACTATGGACAAAGCTAGAATCTAGTTACAAGTATGCTGTAATTTTCTTTGGAAACATTTTTAATTAATTAATTAATTTACATTCATTCCCTGAGCATTGTCACAGCATACAAAATGTGATTTCCCATCCAAAATATACTGCATAGTATCTTGATCATACATGTTATCATCATTAATTTTCCATTTCTAGATTCATATATATGCATATATATATAATTTTTTTACCCCTATTTCTCACTCTCTGCTATTTCCCACCCTCCTCCCTGACTATCTTAGGTGTCTACGGTTGTTTTCCATTCCTTTTTTTCCTCACATTTTATTGATTCAAAACTTCTGAAGTAATTTAACTACTTTCAATAGCAAGTTTAGCTGGTATGTACATATTGGTGAATACATGGCTGACTTTAGGTGTGAAACTCTGAGTATAATGAATATACTATAAGGTAGCACCTAGCTAATGCTATAAAGCTTACTATGGTCATTAAAAAGGTATTTTTAATATATTTTTTATTTCAAGAAAAGCACTTTTAGCTTTAAAAAATCAAAGAAATACTAAGGAACTTTACTTAGAACTTAAAGCCAGGAAATAGGTTAGGATTCTGTTCAAATAGTAGGTACATTAACCTCTTGGCAGCTCAAAACAAGACAAAATTCTTAAAACTGGAAAATAAAGCCTAGAAGAAAATCAGCAATGTTTTAGTCAAAAGTCATAAAATGCTATTTCACCAGTTCAGTCTCATGTACTTTATCTTCTGTTGTGGTCCGATCTTCCTGATTAAATTCAACTCCAGACCTGTCTCTAAGATTAAGTTGGCCATTTTCTTAGTTTTTGAACTCTTATTTTAACATGTCTGTATTTAATTTTCCTGGTATAGCACTCCCTTGAGAACTTCTTAGAGATCTGGTCTGGTGTTGGTAAATTCTTTCAGCTTTTATTTAACTGAAAATGTTCTTGTCTTTTCTTCCCATATGAAGGATAATCTTGTCTGGCATAGTATTCTTGGTTGCAATTGCTTTTCTATTAAAACTTTGAATATATTTTCCCATTTTTTCCTTGCTTGCATTATTTCCTATGAGAGGTCCACTGTCAGCCTGATGGGATATCCTTTGTAGGTAACTTGCCATTTCTCTCTTGCCAATCTTAGTATCTTGTCTTTGTCTTGTGGTTTTATTCAATCTGGCTAAATGTGTCTTGAAGAAGATCTTCTTGGGTTGGTTCTATTTGAGGTCCTTTGTATTTCTTGGGTCTGGATCTTTGAGTGCCTCTTAAGTTTTAGAAAGTTTTCTCGTAGGATTTCATGGAATATGTTATCAATGCCCTTAAGAATCTCTTCGCCTTTTGGGATACCAATTATCCAGATGTTTGGATGTTTGATGGTATCTAGTATTTCTCACATATTATTCTCATTTTGGGGGGCCATTTTCTCAGTATTCGTGGTAGGTGTTTCTAGGCCAGCAATTCTGTCTCCTACATCTGAGATTCAATTTTCTGTATGATCTAGTCTGCTTTTAATACTTTCGAGGGAGATTTTGACTTCCCGTATTATAACCTTCATCTCTAACAGATCCATTTGATTATTTTTTATAGTGTGTATTTCCTCTTTTAGATCTTGCAAGAATTTCCTCACCTCCTGGAACTCATCAGCTCCTTTCTCCTGCCTCTTCTGCAGTTCATTGTCTCTCTTCTCTTCCATTTCTGTTAGCTTTGTCATTATGAATATTCTGAAATCCTTATAAGATATTTCCATGAATTTCATTGTACTGTCTGAGGATGAAGAGGTGTTACTTGGGACCAGCAGTTGGCATAATGACTATGTCACTGGACTCCCATGTAGCCTACCACAGTTCAAGTCCCGGACCCGGTGGCTTAAACTTATGCCAGGAGCATGTCCATGTGTGCCCAAGATCCCGAGAGGATAATGAAGGAGAAGGAATTGCGGCATGGCCATCCCCTCAGGAGGGTGATTTCTCGCTTTCTGTCTCTCTGTCTTTATGGCAAGCGCACGTGCCCTATAGAAAAAACCTCTCCAAAAAAAAAAAAAAATGGTAAGAAGAACTTTGAACAGAGCAAAGCATGTGTCTGTGTTCATATATTCCTATGCTGGTATCATTTTCTGCCCTTATAAAGCCACCAGAAGTCAACCATGGTTGCACCACTCATGACTAATCATTCTCCAGATGTCCCACTTTTTGACATTACAATTGGATTAAGTACCCTCCTAATGCATTTGCAGTATAAAAGGTAGTATAAATATGGGGATGACATTTCTGATACTGATTTAGAAAGATGGCAATGTCCACCTTGGGTACCCTCTTTCACCATCTGTTACTCATTCTCAGAGAAGCTGACTGCGAAAGTCTGAGCAGTCTTGCAGTGAGGTTCAAGTGGCAAAGAATTGAGGGGACTCCCAGCCAAGAGCCAGTAAGTAAGTGACAACTTCAGTTCAACAGTATATGAGGAGTTGAATTCTGATAACAGTAAAGTGAACCTTAGAAGCAGATTCTCCCCTGTCAAGCCTTCATAGTCCCAGCTAAAATGCAAATTATAATCTCACTAGGGAACTCATGCTAGAGGGACCCAACAAAGGCATCCCTGGATTTCTGGCCTGCAAAAAACAGATATAAATGTTTGTTTTTCTGACATTGGGAAGTAGTTGCTGCCATAACGAAATCTTAAAATGTTGGATGATCTTTGGATTCAGAAAGTAGGTTTTGAGGACCATTGCCGTGAAAGCTTTAAGTGCTTTAAAAACGTTGTAGAATTTGGACTTTGTAAGGATACTGATTAGAGCTTAAAATAAAGTGAGGAAAAGCTTACTGAAAATTAGTAGCAAGGGGGTTCTTGTTATATAGTGGCAGAAAGTTTATTAACATTGTCTTTGGCAGGCATATGGATAATTGACTATATATGTGCTTACTGATCTGTATGATCTAACTGTGGAGATTTAAATGCAAAGTGTTGAAGGTGTCATCTGGGTTCTTTTTATTGCTTAAAGTAAATTGTGAGAAGAGAAAGATAAATTGAAGGGAGTACTTTAAAAGAGAAAGAATCCAGGATTATCTTGATGATTGTGAAAAACTCAGCTTATCCAGAGAGCTAAAATTAGGAAACGACTTCTGATTAAGATCAAAATCAGTCTGCCAGAAGGATGTGATACAATAGAGTAAGACAATACAAATTTTAAGACCTTAAAAAGTTAAAGATGTGCTTCAGAGTATATTAATTTAGAAACACCTCTTTAAAGAGATTCTTTCTGTCTCTAAGAAGTGTCTCTAGGAAAAAACATTTTTCCTAAGCAATTTTGGTAGAAGCTCAAGGTAGTGAAGGGCTTATCTAAAAGTGATCTGGGTATTTGTCCAGTGAAGAGAGCCAGTGAGATTGTCAGGAGGCCTACAAAGTTTTTATGAGAATTCTGTCAGCAGAATACTGACATCTTAGACTGAAAGAAACACAGTTCAAAATGAAAAGAGAATTTGGGATCCTGAAATTCTTAAGAAAACAAGCAGACAAGGAAGAGCTCCATGTGGGGCTAGCAGGTGGCATGGTGGTTGAGGTACTGGACTTCCACATGGCTGACTGTGGTTTGAGCCCCAGACCCTGTGTCTTGCTTTCTTCCTTCCCCCCATCCTCATCAGTCTCTCACTGAGGAGCTCACATGCCCTATAGCAAATTGAAAATTAATTAATTAATTAAATTTTAATTAAATAATTCGTAGGGGTCAGAGAAATGGCTCTATGTAAGTGCTGCCCTTCTTGAAAACAAAGGATGACTCAGGGAGCGGAATAGAGCCCTAAATGAGACCTGGTAGCCGTGGAAAATTGTTCACATATCTTGAGAACTAATAAAACATGCACAGAAAGATTTCAGAATTTCTACAGATTAGAATTTCTTCGTGTCACTTATTTTCTTCCATTTTGCATAGAGATATCTATAGTGGTTATCCTATGCTTGACCTACCATTGTAATATGTTCAGTCTCTGGGAATTCAAATCTTGAATTTTTGTATATAACAAATTGAATCTAACAGTAAAAAAAAGCAGAATAAAATTTACAGCAAACCAGGGAGTATCCTAAACCTAAGAAAAGACACTTAGAGGACAGCAGGTGGTATAGTGGTTACATTGCTGATCTCCCACGTGGTCTATAGTAGTTCAATTCTGAGACCCAGTGGCTTGAAAATCGGCCCAAGATCCCAGGAGAATAGAGGAAAAGGGATTGCAGCATGGCCATGCCCCCTGGCAGATGATTTTTCACTTTTCTTCTCACTTTCTCTGTCTCTGTCTCTCTCTCTGGAAGGACATATTTTCTAAGGTAAAAACTCTTAAAAAAAAAAAAGACACTTAGAAAAAAATATGCATTTAATGTCATACTTATGTATGTACTTCAGTGATCTTCCTATGATCTTAAACAGTAAGGATTTTCTTTCATCACTTGCATGTAATATTCTATTGAAGGACTTCTATATGTCAATAAGCAAACAAAATAAAGCATACACTTTCAAAAGGAAGAACCAATGCTGTTCTATTTACTATAGAAAAATCTTTGTTGAAAATCCTAAAAACATACAGAAAATGTAAACTAATAAAAGACTTTGCAGTTTTCATAATTCATGGTTAATGTATACAAAATGATTGTTTGACTGTATAGTATAAGTAATAATTAGATACTGAAATTTCCAAAATTGTAATGTAATATAGCTTCAGAAATATAAAATGCCTAGGAATAAATTTAGCAAAGTATGTGAGGGCTTAGTAGGTAGGATCCTACATAATTTTGTGGAAAGTTATCAAACAGTGTTTTTTTAAAGAATTATTTTATTTAACTTTATTTATTTGTTTATTTTAATTTGACCAGAAATGGACAGAGTGGGGGGAGGGAGTGAAAAAGCAAGCTGCCAGTTCTGAGACTTGAACTGTAGTCAGCCATGTGGGAGTCCAGTGCCCTTAACCACCACACCATCTACCAGCCCCAAAGAGTATATTATATATGGACATATTGTATATAAGACTAAAGTTGATCTCAAGATTCAATGCAATTCCAATTAATATCCTAACTGATTGTTTTAGAATTTGATGATTTTAATTTAATTTTTAAAATAAAACTTTAAACTTGTAGCGTTTTTAAAAAGAGAAAAAGATTGGAAGGCTCACATGATCTGATATAAGCCCTATTCTAAATGCAAAATCATCAAAGAATATGACATTGGCATGAGTAAATATAATTCAGTGAACCAGAATAGAATTTTTAAAAATGCCCACATATATATGGTCAATTTCTTTCAAATATATGTACTAAAATAATTTGATGGATAAAGGATAGTTTTGACAAAAACTTGGTGTTAGAACATATAGGTATCCATAGGCAAACAAATGTCTTCTAGTTTAAAACAAAGTTCCAGTTTAAAGAATAATATAAGAAGTATGAGCCATGAAAGAAGAGAAGATATAAGTCAGACTACAGACAAAGGGAAATTTTCTGTTTTACTGAAAATAAAAACGGAAATTACAGACTGGGAGAAAATATTTGCAGAATATGTATATGATAATGTACTGTTTCTGTCTTAATTTTGGTGTTGCAGTAACAGAATACCATAGACTGGATAATTTATAATAAATAGAAATCTATTTGGCTCATGGTTCTGGAGGCTGGGAAGTACAATAGCATAGCACCAACATTGGGTGAGGGCCTTCATGTCATGTCATCTAATGGCAGAAGACAGAAGGATATGAGAGTGAGAAAATAAGGGACCACACACACACACACACACACACAGACACACACAGATACACACACACACACACACACACACACAAAATAACTAATTCACTCCCACAGTAGCAAAATTAATCCATTTATGAGGGCACACCCTCTTATTATGCCTCATCTCCCAACACTGTTGCATTGGATATTATTTTTAGCACATGAAATTTGAGGGACACATTTAATCCACAACAGTTTTCAAAATATATGAAGAACTTCTTCTCTCAATAAACAAATAATAAAATTAAATGAAAACAAAGATCCCAATTTGGAAAAAAAAAAAAGGCCAAAGTTTGAACAGAGAGTTTACAAAACAAGAAAAGGGAATAGCAATGAAAAAGAAACTCAAGCTTAGTATAGTCATTAGCGAAATGAAATTAAAGTGCAATGTGGTTTGTTGTAGTGATTGGCACTGTTGCTTATTGATGGATATGTGTAGCAACAGGACCTTCAATATAATATCACTTTTTGAATCAGTTTTACATTTAAAAATAATTAATATATATCTATCCTATGACCTGGCAATCTCACTCCTTAGTGTTTATCCAAGAAAAATGAGAACAGTATTTCCACCATGATTTGTTCAAAAACATTTAGAACAGCTTTATTGATAGTAGCACCAAATTGGCAAGAACCTAAATGGCTGTTAACAGGAGAGTGAACAAATAAGTTCTAGTACATCCATACGATAAAATACAACTCAATAATAAAAACAAACAAACTGCTGGTGCAAGAAACAACATGATTAAATCTCAAAAGCATTTTGGCTCATAGAAGTCAGACACAAAAGAACAGATACTGTATGATTTTTATTTACTTGACATTTAGGACAGAAAAACTAATTTATAGTGATAGAAGGCAAATCAATATCTACCTGGGGTCAGGGGAGGGAGGCAGAACATTAACTGCAGAATGGCAGAAAGAATTGTAGTGGTTACAGGCAGGCATATATTTTTCCACAATCATTGCAATGGACTCTTAAAGTGAGTGTATTTTATTGTATATAAGTGAAGATTCAAGAGGTGATTAATTAAAAAAGAAAAAATAAAATTTACTACTTAGCAGATATATATAACCTTGAGAACTTCCCTGGCCTCTGTACACCCTGAAAGATGTAAATAATCTTCATAATACCTGCTCATTGGGTTGCCGTGGGTTAACACATGCAAAAGCACATGTGTCTGGAGAGTATTAAGAAAATAAATGTTAATATTTATTTACGGACTTTGATATTTCCTGGAAGTTGATGAGTTTGAAAAAAATTACATCATCATAACACTGGCTGTAACATATTTGAAAAGCTCTTATTGAGAAGAGGTGATGAATTGGTATAAGTAGCAATAGTGGACAAAATAGTGGTAGATTAGTGGGAGGCACATTTTGACTCCAAATAAGTAGCACAATTTAAGATTAAGAGTTGTCCCCATTCAGAGTGGGTGGCCTTATTGAATAGTGTATTCACAGTCACTGTAGGCATTGAAACAAACTTCTTTAGCACTTCCCCAGAATGTAGGAGAATAATAACGTTTTAAAACTGCTTATCAGGGACCCAAGGGGCCAGTACATCTGCAGGGGAGGATGTAAGAGAGAATATTATGGGGCTCCTTCCCCTTCCAACTAGAGTAACTCATTCATTTTTTTTTCCTATTTATCATGCTGAGATTATAAGTAAATTCTTTCCAAAGGAAATGTTCTGTTATTAAAATAAACATTTAAACCTCACTACTACAAATAATGTTACTGAACTCAAAGGAAGGTTAAAATAATACCCTTCAGATTACCTCCTAGTCTGAGATGTTACAAAACTCGACCAAACTTTTCTCATAGGCAATCATGCAACACAGTCATTATAGAGTAAAAATACAGAGCTGAGAGAACTCAGATTAAGTAATATTCCTCAGTGTGCCTTCTCGCAAGCTCCTATAGTACTTGTCAAGTAAATCCAGTTTCTACCTTTTCAGCTTTGATTTTCACCCTTACAGGAGAGCCACATTACTACATTTAGTCTTCCACTTTAGCTTTTGAAGACTTTTTCAGTCACTCAATAGCTTATTGATGCACAGTTCTGTCATCTGAAAGCAAAAATGAAGAACACCAGGCTATTTTTCAAAGTGCTGCTCTATGTTAATGGAAGGATTTTGAAATGCAACAGGGAAAATTATCAGAAAGAAAAGAGAATGCCAAATTAAGCCACCCTGGACATTTTAATATTTAAATTTTTAAAAGAATTTTAAATTCTAAACCAATTCTTAGAAAACAAACACAAATATTTAAAGATTCATTATTTTGGCACATTAAGTTTTCTGTAGCTAAACTGCAATGCACTGTAGGAGTTTATACACACACAGTTTTATAGTTTTGGAAAATAATATTGAAATAATATATAACAGGGAATTTATTATTGTATTTTTTCCTTAATGACTCAATGTTTTATAAATCTGGGTCCTGGAGAAAGAAAACACCAACCCTCCTACCCATAATAAGCTTTCTCCATAGTAAAACAATATTACCTGTCCTTCATTAATTCACTTTAAAGCATTATTTCTGAAACTATGTAGCTGTAACACAATCTATTTTTTTTTTCCTCTAGACCACCTGTCAATATGATGCTATGTTTATTTTTGGACTTTAAAGATTGTGCATACTTACTCAAGCTTAGCATATTTAAAATATTTTTTTTTCAAACAGGAAACATTTTCTAACACTATATTTAGGTAAAAATGATTTGTTTGATAGATTCATTATATTAGGCAGCAACTTTCCTACTGTTATCGGGCAGTAAGAAACAATCAAAACAAACAATTTGGCATGATAAATCTTATTTCCTTAACTTAAACAATCTTTTATGGTAGTCTAGTCCCAGTATATATGTGTCAAATAACCATAAATGAAGGTTAACATCACGTAACTCAGCAAAACATTTTTCTACATTCCTGAAGACTTTTTTCATGGATTTCGGATCAAATTCATTTATTTGGCTAACATCTTTGGATTAAACTACTTTCTAGAGGATAGAAACAATACAAGCAAGAACATTTTAAACATCATGCATCTAGCGAAGAGAAGAAATCCTCACATTCATTAAGATTCTCTCTCTTTTTTTTTTTTGGCTATTCAATAAGAAGAAATTACATGGCAAAGTACTACAATTCCTTGGACATTAGCATTTTGATAGTAAAAATGTTTTTTAATTTTTTTTAAACTAACCCTTCTATGGATTGTACATAGCTGCATGCTGGGTAGAGAGTAATGTACTATAATACTTCAGGTACTTCACCCCTTTTTTTCAGTAAAATATATCATTACTACCATTTAAATATTATTATATATATTGTGTTAAAGGAATTACTTTGACCTGATTTGATTTCAATTCCTTTGAATTGTGAGATAATGAACTTGAGATCATTATTGATGGTTTATTATCATTTGGGGAAAAAACAGCAAACAAAAACTCCACTTTGTATGGTAGAGCAGAGAACACCTTTTAGACCTTGAAGAATAAATTTGCAATTAAAGAGATGGACAAAGTAATGGCAGATGTCAGGTTATTATTAATATCTAAATTTTGTTTTCTTTAACTACATCTGTGTTTTAGAGATTATTTATATATTGATTCCAAATTATCTCAGAATTTACTGGAACTTAAGCCCAATAATGAGCCCTGGAGGGGTAAAAACTCTCTTATAGGTTATATCTTTGCTCTTTAAGAATTTTAGAACCTTATGATGAGAAAAAGTATGTTAGTAGTACAAGATTACTTGTTTCTGGTTCCATACATAACCACTGGTTACGTAACACTTTAATTTTTTGGGTTTTTTTTCTTTACATCTTTCTTTGAAATGAAGAAATTTTAAGTCTGAAAAGTACATTTATAAATTAGCACTCCTCTGAATACCATATATATAAGTCCTTCAGAGCAGCCAAGATTTACTAGTTATTGATCTAGAAAGGAGATAATATCATTTACCCACTGAATGAATTATCCACACTCTAATTTCATCTGGTTTCCTCTCATAAATCATTTTATGGTCTTAAGACCTCACCAGAGGGTAATTTGGAAGGAAAGAAAAAACAAAAACCAAGTCATTTATTTCATAGCAACTTTAGAAATGATGTATAATGACCAAAGTAGTTTAAACTAAAGAACAATATAAATGTTGATATTTTGACCATCTTGAATGTTTTTACGCCTTGATCATTACCTGCTATACAAGTAAGGATACTGTATCACTTTAAGAGCATAACTAATTTTATTACTCCATTTTTGTACCAGTTCCTGTGACTTTCAAATTACAGGAATGCAAACTGCCCAGAGAATGATATTTTTGTGTCATGGGTGCCTATATTTACAATTATTATCTACTATGAATGATTAAAAATATACTCAGGGTGTGGTCTTATAGCTAGTGGTAAGAGATGCCAGATTCCACATGACTGACTGTGGTTTTGAATCCCAGTCCCAGTGGCTTGAAAAACATTCTGAGTATGTGTTCATGTATTCCCAAAATCCTGACAGAAAGGAGGAATGTAGGAAAGAGCATTGCAATATGACCATCATTCATCGGGGGAGGAGGGATCTTTTTGTTTCTCTCTCTGGTGAATATGTGTGCCCTCTAGCAGCAGCAACAACAAAATATTAATAAAATACTCAGAACTGAAATGTGATCTGAGCATTAGAAAACTAACCAAAAAATTCAACAATTTGATCAGCTAAGATTCTTTCCACAGCAAGCCCTTATGAATCACAGACCACTCTGAATCTTTCCCTTACTCTTCAGCCACTTCTTGGGAGATGTTATGGAGTTCGTTCCCTATTGCAGAATAAGTATCATCATCCTTAACACTAAAAGCAAAGAAGAACTGCCTTACACTTCTTATGGATGCCATTAGTGTTATGGGAAGCTAGATAGTTGTTAATTTTTTTTAACCATAGTTCATTTCTCTAAGATATGACTTTATTAACACAAATATGATATAATTTATAGAAAATAAAAACCATCAGGTACCTTTTATACAGCCTTTTCTGTTGGTTGTTTTAAAAATGCACTGAATTATATAAAATTTTTCATCTGGTATCAAAAAATAATTTAAAAAATCTACCAAAGGGTGTTATTACAGTGATTGTCAGAGACAACAACATGTTTTGTTCTTATTTCTTCTTTTGAACAAAAGCAGGCTAAGGAAGAAACCTTGTTTATGATAGATATGGTAATTACAACAATATAAAATTTTAGATTAAATGGGATGAAGAAATATTGATTTGAGTGGTAGAGTGGGAAATTTTATTTTAGATTTTTGCCTTAGAGCAAGTGCACTCACAGGAGACAAAGAGGAAACCTGAGAAATCACCTCCCAAGAGAAGATGACCATACCTCACTCCCTTCTACATTCTCCTTTCAGGATTTTGGGCACCCTTGCAAGTATCTTGGGTGCAATTTTAAAACTCCAAGGTCTGCGACTCAAACTGCAGAGTGAGCCTTGTGTGATCCAGCTTTCTTAACCATTACACCAACTGCAACTACTGGCTCAAATCTTTTTTTTTTTTTAAATTTTCAGAGATGTGCACTCACCAAAGAAAGAGAGAGAGAGAGAATAAAACACCCCTTAAATGGTATTATTACGCCACAATCCTTTTTAACTTCATTTCTCCTTCCTCTCAGGATTTTGGGCATGCACATACACATGCCTGGGGTGTTTTACAAGCCTCCACAGCCAAGATTCAAATCTCAGTTGGGCATGTGGGATCCAACTATACTGGGTGATGTACTGCACTTAACCATTGTTCTGTAGGGTTGGTCCACTGGTATCTTATTCTTACAAACATGACAGATAATCTGAGATCGGGATATCTTAACCTACATGTCACAGGCACAGGCCTACTAGTGCTTTTACGTGTGCAATTCTGTGCTTTAATGAAACAAAACAAAAAGATCACTGATAAAGAAAGATAATCTCTATTGGAGAAGGTAACGTAAGTAGGAAATTCATGTAATTTTTTATTTCTTTTATTTTTCTGAGGAGAATTAGTACAATTTTTTTTTTCAGACAGATTTTTGTAGGATGTGTGTGCTCACTGGAGAGACAGCGAGAGAAAGAGAGACAGAAAGGGAAAAATCACTCCCCCACGGGAGATGGCCATGCCATATTCCCCACCCCTCCATTTTCCTCTCAGGATTTTGGGCATGTGCACTACATGCGCCTGGCATGAGTTTTAGGCCTCTGTGTCCAGGACTTGAACTATGATGGACTACCTGAGAGACAAGCAACATAAACATTACCTTATCTCCCGGTCCCAGTACAAGGATATTTTAACAGGGACCAATCCAATCTTTAACGAGCATGGCCATTGTTGGAAGTAACAGAAAATCATTTGTTCACAAAAAAGACTAGTATTCACCAGCATACTATGAAAGAGAACGTAGGTTGCTTAAATATTATATTGTGCTTACTCTGGCTGCAGGTTTTCTTTAGCAACAGTTGTGCATCCTTTAGTTTCCATATAATATAAAACAAGAGGTTTTTATTGTAAGTTTTGCAGATTTCCAGATTTAATATTCTGTTCCTAAATGTTTTTGATTTAATTTACATAATAATGACATTAAAGTAGTATGGGTTTACTTGCATTCCTCAGACTATACTGTTTAATTATTAGTTTCTTTCTTATAATATTTGTGAAAATTTTCTCCATTAAAATAATTCATATTTAATAAATGTCTGCTATATTCATAGCACATTTCTTTAATCAACAGAGGATCTGGGACCAGCAGTTAGCGTAATGGCTGTGTTACTGGACTCGCATGTAGTCAACCGTGGTTCGAGTCCTGGACACAGGTGGCTTAAACTCACGTCGGGCACGTGTACATGTGCGCCCAAGATCCCAAGAGGAGAATGGAGGAGGAGGGATTGCGCGTGACCATCACCCCGGGGAGTGATTTCTCACTTTCTGTCTCTCTGTCTTTCTGGCTAGAACACACGCCCTATAAGCAAATAAATAAATAAATAAATAAACTCCTCTCCAAAAAAAAAAAAAATCAACAAAGGATATTATCCAGCACCTAACCAAATCTCTTTCTTTAAAATCAATCAATTGAAAATCTATTGTTCAATGGTTTTACAAATTCAATCCTAAAGAAATTCTATTTCCAGACTCCCTTTGATGAATATAAAGGTTACAGAGAAAAGAAGAGGGAAACTCAGTTGTGATGCATTCATGCCCCACAGCACATCCTATGCTGTAGCATTTGCGTTCAAAAACCATGTGGGCTGTGTGTTAACATCCACATCAGAAAAGAATCTGAGATGTAGAAGAACAACTTATCCAAAGCCACAGAAGCAAAGACTAAATCCAGTCCTGTACACAAAATTGTGTCACCATTACAATTGCTGTTTACAAAACTAAGTTATAGAATCTTGTTAGTCTATACATATTTAATTGCAAAGTGATACAGTGGATTTTTATAAAACATAAACATTGAAATTAGAGACAGAGTTTGAATTTAGTTTACACTTCTTAGTATACCTGTGACATCAGACAATTCATCTAATGTTTAAGTTACATTTTCTCCATTCATAAAAGTGGTTAGTGATACCATATGCCTCAGAGTATTATTATGAGAATTAAATAAAATGTATTAAGTTTTAGAATTATTGGGTTGTTGGAAAAATCATGATGCATTTTTGTACAGAAAACACGTCATTAATTTTCTGACAACCCAGTATTAACAAGGTGGTAAATACATGCTTTATCTCCCTAACTAAAATATATTGATAACAGGAATGGAACAAGTAATTTTCTACAGAATAGGTTTTACAACTAATAATGTTAACCAATCAGCAGATTTTACATAATAACAAATTATATATGTAAATTATGTTATTTATAATCATATATAGCATATTATACCTTATATAATGTACATTAGTATATAACAATATACTATAAGTTACAAATATCTTACATATATTTCAATTCTACAACTTCTAAGTATATGTATTATATATTTTTTCAATTTTAAAGTCAAACAGTTTGCAGATATGAAAGAAAAAGTTTTTGTTGATCCAATTTCAAGATTCATGTTTGTTTTTTCTGCAGAATATCAGAGCAGGTATTTAAAACAGGTTATAAAGTAAGCTTTTGCAAGAAAACACCTGAGAATTATCTACTACAGAATTTCTATACACACAGGTCATGAGGATCACTCCTAAAACATTAAAAAAAAACAATTCCAGACGATATAACTAAATCTGACATTTGTTTGAACACCTTGCCTTCACTGACTACTCAGGCAAAAAAAAGCATTTAGTTATGGGCCAGCCAGTGGTATAGTGGTTAACGTCCTGGACTCCCACATGGCCAACCACCGTTTAAGTCCTGAATCCAGTAGCTTGAAACATATTCTGGGTGCATGAATGTGTGTGCCCAGAATTCTAAGAGGAGAATGGAGGAAAAAAGATTGCAGCATGACCATCCTCCCAGGGGCTGAATTCTCACTTTCTCTGTCTCTCCAGCAAGCACACTACAGCAAAAATCACTTCAAAAACGCATTTAACCTAACAGATGTTCAACATACAATTTACACTTCATCTCTCTCTGTCAATCTATGGTGACATATGTTATCTTGGAAGATTTAAAAATGTATAAAAGTCAATTATCTCTCCTTCCATAGTTTGTAATCAGTAAGTTGTTTATTATCATAACCAGTCTTTATATTGAGTTATCCAAAAAGTCATGACACATTTTTGCACAGAAAATAACATGTCATGACTTTTCCAAAAACCCACTATATAAGCTTCTTTCTTCATAACCCAATATTTACTCCTAGCTTTGTCCTGTTATGAATCACAATGCCATGCTCACAAACTCATAGGATTATTGTAAGCTCAATTCAGAATTATGCCTGATAGTAAGACCTATGGGAGAAAGAAATCTTTGAGACAGTGCATGTCTTCAGACAGTAATCCAATCAAGGTCTTTTGCCATCTATGAATTTGTATGGAATCTTTATGATTTTTTCTGATCAATAGTTGCTTTGATTTGTGTCATATTTTAAAGGATACATTATAATAAAGGGGTGGCCTTTTATAAGTCATTTTATAATTCAGTCTACATTGTCTAAAAATTGTTGTATTAGTTTCCTAGGACTGCTGTAATAAAGACCATAGACTTGGTAACCTCAACAACAGAAATTTACTTTTTACAGTTTTTTTGGAGGTAGGATGCTGAGATCAAGGTGTCAGCAGGGTTGTTTCCTTCTGAAGACTACAAAGGAGAATGTGTTTCAGGTCTCTCCCTGTCTCACTGGTAGTCATTCTCTCCCTGTGTCTTCACTTCCATCTTCTCTTTGTACACATCTGTTTCCAGAGCCCCTCTTCTCATGAGAACATCAGTCACAGCGATTTATGGTTCATGCCAATGGACTCATTTTAACTTAATTACTTCCGCAAAGATCCTGTCTCCAAAGATGATCTCATTCTGTGGTACAAGGTGTGAGGATGTCATCATATGAAGTTGGAGGGGGAATATAATTCAGCAAATAAAAATGGGTATACTTCTTATTCCTATGTCTGTAAATGTTCCAATCATTACTATCTAGAAAAGAACTCATTGGGCCAGCTCCATAGCCTAGTGGTTAAGGGAGCTAGATTCCACATGACTGACTGCAGTTCAAATCCCAGCCCTGACAACATGAAAAGCACACCAGCTCTTGTGTATGTGTGTCCAAAATTCTGACAAGATGGAGAAATGGAGGAGAATGGATTGTGGCATGAGCACTTCCCATTAGAGGGTACTTTCTCCCCTTACCCTGTACATGCACAGGTGCTCTCTGACAATTAAAAAAGAAAAAAAGAAAGGAACCTGTTATAAAACATCAAGTAAGTACAAAAACTTGTTAGCAATAATTGCTACTTCTGACATTTTCATTTCATAAGTAATTTCTCTTGTTAATTTTTATTACAGCTATAGTGATGTATAATTTACATACCATAAAATTCATCCTTTTTAAAGTTTATAACTCAGTATTATTTAGTATATTCAGAGAGTTGTTTAATCATCTCCAGTATTTAAATTTAATGTAGCTTCCATCACTCCCCAAAGAAACCTCATTCCCATTGGCAATCATTCTTCATTCCCTTCTGCTCTTAGAACCTGGCAACCACTGACCTAATTTCTATGTGTATTAATTCACCTAGTCTGAACATTTCTTCTAAATTGAATCTTGCAATATGTGATCTTTTGTAAATGGCTTCTTTCAGTTAATGTAACGTTTTCAAGGTTGATCTGTGTTGAAATATCAGTACTTTACCAATTTTTATTACCAAGTAATATGCCACTATATAGACACAATACATTTTTAAAAATCATTAATCACTTGGACTTTTGGATTATTTCTACTTTTCAGCTATTAATAATAATGCTACTATGAACATTTATATATAAGTAATTGTATAGACATATGTTTTTATTTCTTTTTCTTGGACACATACCTAGAAATGGAATTCCTAAGTTCATACAGTAGCTCTACACCTAACCATTTTACAATCCTATCAGCAACGTATAGGGGTTTTAATTTCTTTACAACTTTGCCAACATTGTTTTCTAGTCTCCAGAAGGCATGTACACTCACGAAAGGGAGACAGAGAGAGAAAGGAACAAAACACCCCTCAGTGGGGCATGGTTATGCTGCAATCCCTTCTCCTCCATTTCTTCATCCTGTCAATATTTTAGGTACACATGCCTGTACACCTGGTTGGTGGGCATTTCAAGTTGCCTACGCTGGGATTCAAACCATGTAATCACCCGTGTAGTGTCCAGTCCCCTTAATCACCAGGTCACTGGCTCAGATATATTGTAGACATCCTAATAGGTATGAAATAGTATCTTGCAGTTTTGACTTAAATTTCCTCGATGACTAATGATGGTATGTTAATATATCTTCTTTGGAGAAGGATTTATTTAGATCAATTGATAAATGTATAACAGTTGTCTTTTTATTATTGAGTTGTAAGACATTTATATGATCCATATATGAGTATCTTATCAGATGCCGACTTGCAATATTTTTACTTATTCAGTGGGTAATATTTTTACTTTCTTATCAGCATCCTTTGAAGCACGAAGTTCTCTAATTTTGATGACATTTAATATATCTAATTTTTGTTGTTATCCTTTTAGTGTTATGTAAAAGAAAATTGCTTATCCCAATGAAAAAAATTTGTTCCCATATTTTACAATTTTTTTATTTGTACAGTTTTACAGTTTTATCTCTTACATTTAGATCTATGATTCATTTTGAATTTTTATATATGGGGTGAGGAAAGGATCCAATTTTATTCTTTTGCTTATGATATCCAATAGTCACAGAATCATTTGTTCAAAAGACTACCTTTTTTCCTATGTAGATGTCTTGGCATCATTATAAGAAATCACTTGGCCCTAAATTTAATTTGTGGAATGTAATTTCTATTTCATTGATCAATTTTATATGTCTGTCCTATGCCAGTACCACATCTTGTTGATTACCATTGATTTGTGAATATTCTGAAATTGGGAAGTATAAGTCATCCAGCCTTCCTGCTTTTTAAGATCGTTTTGTTAATCTAGATCTCTTGCATTTTCATATATGTTGTAGAATTTGATCTTCAAATTCTATTTTTTTTAAAGGTATAGCTTTAGAAAAAGTGTTTCATGAGAGAAAGCAAAAGAGATTATAGCTGAGATCATAGGTATACACGTGCACCTGATATGTTCAGGTAAGCCCAGGATCCAAACCTGGGCCTCCAAATGGCTCCAGCATCATGAAATGACACTCTGCCACCTGCACCATACAGAGGGACTGCAGCTTAGACTTTCCTAGGAATTGTACATTAAATCTGCAGATCAATTTGTGAAATATAGCCCCTTTAATAATTTTAAATCTTCAGCTTCATGAGTATGAGATATCTGTTCATTTATCCAAGTCTTAATTGATTACAATTAGTCAAAATTACAAGTTAAATCTTATAATTTTCACTGTAAACATCTTACAATTATTTTGTTAAATTTGTTCTAATTTTTATGCTTTTATACTTGGAATTACTTTCTTAAGTTTATTCTTGAATTTTCCACTGCTAGTATATAGAAGTAAATTATTTTTTATATTGAACTTTTACAATTACTTTTAGTATGGAATTTCTTCAGTAGTTTTAATAACTTTGTAGTGGATTCCTTAGATTTTTCTGTACAAGATCATGTCATTTGCAAATAATGGTCATTTTCTTTTTTTTTCTTTTCAATGTGCATCCCTTTTATTTTATAGTCTTGTCTAAGTGTCCTGGCAGGACTCCAGTAGGATGTTGAAGAGAAGAGAACATGCATCTTTCTCTCCTTTCATATCTTAGAGGAAGAGCATTCAATTTTACTACTGAGTGTAAGTTTAGGTGCAGGTTTTTCTTACATGTCCTAATATGAGTTTAAAGAAGTTTTCTCCTAGTACTAATTTGTTAATATTTTCATCATGGAATGGTATTGGATTTTTTTAAACATTTTTTATGTGTATGTTTAGATAGTTGTGTCATTCATTTATTCTCTTACTATGGTGTATTACATTGATTGATTTTCAGATACTAAGCTCACATTACATTCCTGGGACAAATCCTCTTTGACCCTTTTTGCTATTATTTTGTTCAAGATTTTTCCTTTTATATTCACATCAGATATTAGCCCATTGTTTTTTCTTGTTAATGGATAATTCAGATTTTATACAGATCCAATTTTATTTCTGTTCACTTCTGAAATTTTCCTTCTGAAATCAAGAAAGATTTTATTTTCATTAATGTACAACTTTTTATCTATCTAACATATCTTTAATTTTAATATCATTTGCTTGTTTATTTTTCCTCATTGAACATCATTTTATTTTAACTACAAAGCCACAATAGCAGCTGCAATGAAGGCAGCCGTTTCTTTATTCGTCATTACTTCTTTTCTCAGTAGAGGTAAAGTTTTCAGCATTTGGAGTGAATGTTAGACTCCCTTCTATGTATCAGGAACTACTGGATTTTTTTTTCCTACATAAATCCATGGTTATACAAATTAAGTATTACTGGGTATCACATTTCTCTTAAAGGGTAGCTTATCCAAACAGTAGAGCAATCAAAACACCCTGACATATACCATTTTTCTTGCTTTCAATAGTGAAGTACTCTCCACTGACATTGACTGCTATATGCAATATCAAGCTACAGTTCAAGAGAGACATTGATACATCCTTGTCTCTCTAGAATGAAATAAAATGGAGCAGATCAAATCCCTCTACTTCCTCAGCCATCTTGATACATTAGTTTCATCTAGAACTTTACATTGATTTCATAGCACCAGGAATTGTGCTTACTTCAATTAATTTATTTTAATTCAGAAATATGATCTTATAGAAACTATTTCATTTGGATTTTCAATCCTGTTTGGCTCTGCCGATTGGGTTTTGTGGTGTTTTGACTGTTCATAAAATTGATAATGCCAGAGTAATCAGTTCAAGTAAGTTAGGTAACAACTCTCACCCATACATTTTACAGTTTATTAAATGCCTTCCTGAGCCCTTACAGCAATTGTGTGAGGAATGTTCAAGGGGAAAATTATTATTTTATTAACATGCAAAAACTAAAGCTTGAAGTCTCAAGTGTACATAGTGATAAAAAACAGATGTTAAAATCCAGTCCTTTTGATTCTGAAGCAAAAATTCTTTACAGTATACTGTGGCTGGTTCTCATGATGATACTTCTATTTGTGTGGTGTCAACTTTTCAATAGGTAAAAGTTTAAAAGCTTGTCGTACATAATTTTTAAAAATTTTAAATAAAATACTGCCTGCAAAACTAAAAAAAGAGATACAAGTTGAGGGTATCTCAAACTTACTTGTATAAGAAATATATTTTCATTCAAGGATCTATGAACAAGATTTCCTTTTTTAAAAAAAAAAATTTTGGAGAGGTTTTAGTTATAGGGCACATGCGCTCGCCAGAAAGACAGAGAGACAGAAAGCGAGAAATCACCCCCCTGTGGGGGGAGGGGAGCCACACTGCAATCCCTTCTCTTCCATTCTCCTCTCAGAATCTTGGGCACGCACACACATGCACCTGGTGTGAGTTTAAACCACCAGGTCTGGGACTCGAACCGCGGTCAACTACATGGAAATCCAGCGACATAGCCATTATGCTAACTGCTAGTCCCTATGAACAAGATTTCTGAAAAAGGCCTTTTTGGAAACACTGCCCTGAGGTAGTTATTTGGAACCAGGAATGGGCTTCCTTCTTTAGGTCTGATCCACTTTCCACTAGATGTCTTGTCTTCTGAGATAGAATAAGTATATCTTTGTCCTTTCATTCACCTTCGATTTCCTTCTTCTTTCTCCTGTGCTTTAGCAACTCATTTATTAGTTCAAGCTCTATTCTTTGTTCCATCCTTATCAGATCTTGCTCTTAATCATCCAAAATATTTGTTGATTTTCAGAAGTTAACCTTAGGTGTTAAATCTCTCCCAACCATATCTGCATTTTAATAAAGAATTCTTTGGAGAGTGAAAGTAATTCAGCCTACAAGGAATGAATTCTAATGTGGCATTTAAGAAACAATATAAAATGGTGGGGAAACTGCCTTTGAACCCAGAATCATGTTTACAGCTGTAAAACCACCCTACCTTAGATGAAGTCAAGGCTAGCACTAGGAATGAGATTAAGTCTGAGATTCATTGTGATGCCCACCAAAGCTCAGGAATGTTTGAGACACTGTGTAGTCCCTTCAGTCAAAGAAAATCTGATCAAGAATTAATGAGTTAAGGAAAATATATCTCAGAGTCCGTAAACTACAAAATTGTAGTCCATATGGAGGATGACAGAAAAAATACAACATCCTATTATCTAGTCCTATATGGAAATCACGTGTATTACCCTTCAATTGTATGATAGAATAGAAAGAAAGCTACATGTCTTCGTTGCTGATATCTTTAAGTCTGTTTGCTTACTGATTTGGTATATTAGTTTCTTGGTATCAATTCTCTGTCCTGAAGAATAAAATGAACAGTAACTTCCATCTACAATCCAAGATTAATAATTGTTGAAATTTTATGTAGTATGTTTTTCTTTCTAAAGACTTTGTACCATTGAAATTATTTGTTTAGCCAAAGTATCATACAAAACTCATACTTCACAAATATGGAGAAAACCTTTTTCAGAAAAGATAGCAGTGAGACCAAGTGATGGTACAGTGGTACTGCAACTGGATCCACATGGGAAAAATCCTGGGTTCAAGTTCTGGAACCTTCCTGGCCATGCCAACTGAGATAGGAAGTAGATGGTGAAAGGAAGCCACTGTTGCGGTGCCTATCTCTCTTTCTGTCTTTCATGAAATAAATAAAAATAAACAAGCAATAACAAACATAATAAAGAAAAGGTATTAACTGGAGAATTAAGACTATTTTACATATACTTTTCACCCAAGAGCTGTTAAGAAATTACTAAGAAATCATAGTGACCAAGATAAACTCACAACATACCTGCCAGTATGCAAATCATCTCTCTTTTCAGGAAAATAAATCAGTAGCTCCGAAAGATTTGCTAACTTACACAAGGTAAAAGAAAAACTCTAAACTCTCTGAATTGAGTTGGGGATTTGATTCATGAAACAGATTAGAAAAAAATCCAAATGTAATCTGTTGTTCTCTGTATCTAAGAGAAGCGATGATGAGAGCTTTAAAAATATAATATCTGGCTATAACCTTAAGCCAGAGGTTGACTACTCTAAATCATGCCATTTATCTAGATGCTAAATGTATTCAAGCTTTATGTCCAAAGGACCAGCTTTTATCTGTAACGATGTCTGTGACTCCATACCAATCTTATTTTCAAACGTGACTATATTTATTATCTTTGCTGTAGCTTCAAAAACAGAATCAGATATCCCAGTAAGTACATGTAGCATCCCTTATTTGCTTCCAGTTTTCAGCAGAGGCCAATTCAAAACATTTCTCCCTTATTCCTCTGACTTTTCCTAGTTTTTTTTCAAAGAGTATAAATTTGTAGTAAACTCATGGGGGCATGAATCCCACCTTGATAGAGCCATGTAGTTTCCATTGACTCGGTGAAAATGCCACAGGAGGATCAGGAACAATATTAGCCACAAGAAAAATTCCTAGAAGGACTAGTATGTCCATGCAGTTTAGAGAGCACCATTAGGAACTGTGATAGAGACATTAGTAAAGACAGACAAGAGTAAAGACATCGGAGGGATTTTCTTCCTCAGATGCGACTAAAACAAAAACTGAACCAAACTGCCTATTTCTTGCTTTAAGGAACGTTAGCAGCAGAATGGGAAAGATTTGAAAGAATTTCTTAGCTGCAAAATTTCACTCCAGGGACTATTTCTTTGAGTAGGCTCTGGCTCCTTAAATTGAAAATGAAATTAGGCATTTTCAGAGATTTTTCAATTCCTCCCTTGCCAGCTTCTCTCAAATCGCCTGCACTAGCAAATGAGGGGCTTGGTAAAATATGGTCTTGAAAAACCTGATACCTCTTCTTCCTTCAAGTGGTAATGGGTATTTACTGCATTTCATTCAAGGCTCTCATATACACTTTCTTTACTGTGATGTCATTTGGAGCTTTTGAAAAAATACTTAAAATGGAATTGATTGTGAAAACAATGACTCAGCTTGAATTCCAACCATTTCAGATACAAAGAGTACAAGTTATGAGTCAACA
This sequence comes from Tupaia belangeri chinensis, assembly GCF_000334495.1. Taxonomy (NCBI): domain Eukaryota; kingdom Metazoa; phylum Chordata; class Mammalia; order Scandentia; family Tupaiidae; genus Tupaia; species Tupaia belangeri. The sequence continues at coordinate 4,305,158 of NW_006159757.1, forward strand.
GGGAATTTCTGAGAAGTTTAGAATCAATTACAACAAATAGTATTTTAAAAGCTCACAAAATGATGTATCTTACCTTCTATCTAATCCTGCTGCAAGACAATGGTCCCATTTAAGAATTCTTCCAAACTCTCTCATAGTTCTCTGATCATTTCCAATGTAAAAGAATTTAGTGGGTACCAGCAGTTAGCGTAATGGCTATGTCACTGGACTCCCATGTAGTCAACCGCAGTTCGCATCCTGGATCCGGTGGCTTAAAACTCCCGCAGGGCGTGTGTGCATGCGTGCCCAAGATCCGGAGAGGAGAATGGAGGAGAAGGGATTGCAGGGTGACCATCCCCCCTGGGGGGGTGATTTCTCGCTTTCTGTCTCTATGTCTCTCTCTGTCTGTCTGGCAAGCGCACGCGCCCTATAGCGAAAACCTCTCTTAAAAAAAAAAAAAAGAATTTAGTAGCTTAGACTCTTGAGATATTTAGAATAAATCTACATGAAATAAATATTTTAAGAGAGGTACACAGCATCATATTTTCTGTTCTAAACAAATAAAATGTAAAAATAGCAAGCAAATCATTTTGTTTTAATCACCAAGACATGAATTTCTTGTGAGCAGACACCTTTCTTTCCCATGGTTTTCTTTAATACTTAGAATAAAATCTACATTCCCCTATAGCGAAAACCTCTCTTAAAAAAAAAAAAAAGAATTTAGTAGCTTAGACTCTTGAGATATTTAGAATAAATCTACATGAAATAAATATTTTAAGAGAGGTACACAGCATCATATTTTCTGTTCTAAACAAATAAAATGTAAAAATAGCAAGCAAATCATTTTGTTTTAATCACCAAGACATGAATTTCTTGTGAGCAGACACCTTTCTTTCCCATGGTTTTCTTTAATACTTAGAATAAAATCTACATTCCTTAACATGTCTTAACTAGATTGTCTTACATTAAATGGTTCCTGGTACAACCTCTTTCTCTACTGCTTTCCTCCTTCATTTTGCTACAGTCACACTGACTTGCTTTTTCTCAAATATGTCAACACGTGCTACTTTATTTTTTGAATTTTTTATTTTAAATTCATTTATTTACATTCATTCGCTGTACATCATACAGTATACAAAATGAGATTTTCCATCCAGAATACACTGTATATTGGCAGTCAACGATATTGCCATATGTGTTATCATCAACAAATGATTTTCCATTTCTTATATCTTGTATATTTTGCTCCTCCTCCATTCCCTACTCTCACCCTCTGCCATTTCCCACCGTCCTCCCACACTGTCTCTGGATCTTCAATTGCTTTCAATGCCTTCCCTCCCCTCCACATTTTATTGAATTATAAAATATCTTAATTAATCTAAATACTTAACAATAGCAAGTACAGCTGATATATACATATCTATGAACACTTGTCTGACTTTAGGCATAAACTTCAGTGAGTAGAATGAGCATACTGTAAAGTAGCATCTAGCTAGGGCTATATAGCTTACAGCAGTCATTGAATAGGTATTTTTTAAATACATTTTTTAAGTTCAAGTAAAACAGTTTTAGTTTTAATAGATCAAAATCAAAATGTTAAGAGAAGTTTGCTTAAGACTTAAAGTCAGGGAAAAGGTTAGGATTCTATTCAAACAGTAGATAGATGAACCTATCAACAGTTCAAGAGAAGATAAAAGTCCTCAAATCTGAAAAAGCATAGAAGAAAATCTGTATTGTTTTAGTCAAAAGTCATAAAATTCTATTTCACCAGTTCAATCTCATGCAATTAATCTCTCGTCTATTGAATTTGCAGTGTTACTGTGGTCTGATCTTTCCATTTAAATTCTAGAAGTTAAGCAATCAACGTTATCATTGATCTTTCCAGAGTTGTCCCTACCATTTAGTTTGCCATTCTCTTGGTTGCTTTTTGCATTTTATTTCTGTGTGTCTGACTTTAGTTTTCCTGGTAGAGTACTCTCTTCAGAACTTCTTGGAGAGCTGGTCTGGTGTTGGTAAATTCTTTCAGGTATTGTTTATCTGAGAATATTTTTGTCTTTTCTTCCCACGTGAAGGATAATCTTACCAAGTACAGTACTCTTGGTTGAAATTGTTTTTCACTTAAGACTTTGAATATATTTTCCCATTCTTTCCTTTCTTGCAGTGTTTCGGATGAGAAGTCTAATGTTATCTTGATGGGATATCCTTTGAAAGTAACTTGTGTTTCTCTCTTGCCAATTTTAGTATCTTGCCTCTATCTGTGGTTTTGAGCAATCTGACTATAATGCACCTTGGAAAAGATCTTGGGTTGATTCTATGTGGAGTCCTCTATATTTCTTGGGTCTGGATATTTGGATGCATTTCTAGGTTTGGAAAGTTTTTCAGGATTGCATGGAATAGATTATCAATGCCCTTATTAGTTTCTTCACCTTTTGGGATACTGATTATCTGGATGTTAGGGCATCTAGTATTACTTATATGTTATTTTCATTTTGGGGGGTAGTTATTTTCTCAGTCTTTTTGGTGAACATTTCTAGGTCAAAGGTTCTGTCTTCTACATCTGAGATTCAATCTTCTGCATGATCTAATCTGCTTTTAATACTGTCAAGGGAGGTTTTGATTTCCTGTATTACAACCTTCATCTCTAACAATTACATTTGATTCTTTTTTATGGTGTGTATTTCCTCTTTCAAATCGTGCAAAAACTTCCTCACTTCCTGGAACTCGTTGTCGCTTTTCTTCTGCATCTTCTGGAATTCGTTGTCCCTCCTCTTGCATCTCTCTTAGCTTTGTCACGATGAATATTTTGAATTCTTTATCTGACATTTCCATGAGTTTCATTGTATTGTCTGTGCAGGATGAGGAATTATTCTTTTCCTTTGAGGAAGAGATATTTTCTTGGCTTTTCATATTTTTGCGCCTCTGCAGTGGTTTCTGGTCATCTGATGGATTATTCATTTTTTCCTAATTTCTGGAGTTAAATCTGAGCATTTACAGGCATGCAGGAGAAAGTGTTCTGCAATCTCTCTGTTGTTCTGTTTTCCTTTGTGCATCAGATTCCATTTGAATTGAAGATTACTCTGACCCTACTACATCTTGGGGTCAAGAGGGTGAAGTTTGGGCAGAAAATCTTCAGTTGTCCTAGTCCCTGAAAAGGGCCGCTCAGAGCTCAAATGTAGATGGTTTGTGATTGGCTTTTTTAGATTTTGGGGACTCGAAGGTGAAGTCTGGGCAGAAAATCACTTCCAATGCATGCTTCTGACTTGGGTCCTCTGGTTCCACACTCTTTGGATTGGGTTCTACTCAAATGTCATTTCACCAGTACAGTCTTCTTTGCCTATATGATCTAAAAAACTAAATTCCTACCAATCTTTTACTGTGCCTGATCATTTTAAGTAAAATGATAAGTGCTAAGAAGACACATGCAATTTCTGTAAGCTCTCATCTATACCAGTATATATCAAAAGGGAGGTGCTTAATAAATAACTGCTGAATGAAGAAGTTAACAGATCTCTGAAGTCAACGTTCTGCAAATTCACAATCTAGATCTGGTTTTTTTTGTTTGTTTGTTTTTAATGATTGGACTTAGGTTAAACATTCTTACAGTAACTACTTTATCCATGATTTGTGTATATTTTTCATTGCTTCACATTGAAAGACATACTATACCAGTTTGTCCCAATAATGATGAAGATTAAAGATAGTAACTGCCAGAACTCTCAGGTAAAATGTTATATTTTGTCTTCATAAACAACAAGAAGTTAATAGAGTGATATTTCGAGATGGTGTGAATATTTGGCTCCTCAATAATTGTTTGCCCAAAATAGTCAAGGTCCCATGGTGGCCCTTGTCTTAAAAAATTATGCTGTTTGTGGTTAGCAAAGAGTGGTTGTTATTTGTTTCTATTTTAGACTTTTGCCATAGTACATGTGCACTCACCATAGAGAGAGAGGGAAGAAAGGCGAAAAATCACCCCAAGGATGAATGGCCACACTGCGGTCCCTTTGCCTCCATTTTCCATTCAGGATTTTGAGCACACACACATACATGACTGGTATGTTCTTCAAGCTGCCATTTCCAGGACTCTGACTGTATCCAGTCCTTAACCACCATGCTACCTGCTGCTGCTGCTGGCCCAAGAGTAGTTGTTTATTCAATTATACATCTTTTAGCTAAAATTCTTCTGTAAAAAATATTTTTCTAATATCTTTTCTATTTTTCAGTTTTCTTGCTCTT
>NW_006159757.1:4309422-4360662 GCF_000334495.1 Tupaia belangeri chinensis
AACAAATCCAGTAGTTCCTTATACGTAGAAAAGATTATAGTACACTTTAACATGTACTCCAAATGCTGCAAACTTTACCTCTACTGAGAAAAGAAATAATGGGGAACCAGCAGTTAGCGTAATGGCTATGTCGCTGGACTGCCATGTAGTCAACCGCAGTTCGCGTCCCGGACCCGGTGGCTTAAAACTCATGCCAGGCGGGTGTGCGTGCGTGCCCAAGATCCCGAGAGGAGAATGGAGGAGAAGGGATTGCTGCATGACCATCCCCCCTGGGGGGTGATTTCTCACTTTCTGTCTCTATGTCTCTCTCTGTCTGGTGAGAGCACATGTCCTATAGCGAAAACCTCTCAAAAAAAAAAAAAAAAGAATATAAGTGACGAAAACCCCCTAAAAAAAAAAAAAAAAGAAGTAATGATAAGTAAGGAAACTTCTGCTTCTGTCATCATTGCAATTGCTGTTGTGGATTTGTAGGTAAAATCGAATGATGTTCAATAGAGAAAAATAAATAAGCATAAGATGTTAACATTTAGTTTAAAATATATTAGGTAGATTAAAAAGCTGCACATTAATGAAAAAAAATTTTTTTGAGAGATTTTTGCTATAGGGTGTGTGCGCTTGCCAGACAGACAGAGAGAGATATAGAGACAGAAAGAGAGGAATCACCCCCCAGGGGGGATGGTCACACCGCAATCCCCTCTCCTCCATTCTCCTCTCGGGATCGTGGGCACGCACGCACATGCGCCCAGCGTGAGTTTTAAGCCACCGGGTCCGGGATGCGAACCACGGTCGATTACATGGGAGTCCAGTGACATGGTCATTACGCTAACTACTGGTTCCCTGAAAAAATCTTTTTTAAAAAGCAGGAAAATTTTAGAAGCGAACAGAAGTAAAATTGAATGTGTATAAAATCTGAACTATAAAATGCCATTCATTGACTCATAGCTCCTTTTTAATTTTGTGTATTGTAAATGATTAAAAATTTTTAAAATATCTTATAGTCTAAATTTGGCCAGCGAGAGTCTTTCTTTTTGACATATCAAAGTTTATTCTTTATTTCTCTTTGTCTTTTTTTTTTTCCCCCACACTGCTTTTCTGGCACAATAAGACATTGCAGGCTCAGTTTATACTTTCTCTGACTTAGTGTTATAAGAAGCCATTTTTTGTTGATAATAACATGTACAGTAATAACTTTAACTGGGTTCATACATAGTGTATTCATGCTGGAGAAATTTGTTTTACAAGATATAATGATATACAGTAGCTGAATGTATTTTAAAAAACGTTACTAACCTAAAAGAAAAAGTATCTCATGAGGCTTGAGTTTCTTACAGTGGAATATGATATTTAAAAATTAAGACCTGAGAACTTGTGCTTATTATTACTGAAGTTTTATACTTCAAAGCAATTTAACCAAATAGAACTAGGGAATACATAAATAACATTACAATGATACCTTCAATCACATCAACATGAAGGATTTTTTTCTCATATTTCTGATTCTTTCCATACTCTTATTTTTATTCATGATGAAATTCCTAGTTCACAACAGTTAATATACTTATTCGTTTGTGGAATTTCTAAAATTTATACAAAAGTATACAGAATTATTACAGTAATTTAGTACCACTCTTAATGATATATGTATTAAAGATGTTCAAATTTTCATTTCATTTATGTTTCCTTTAGAGTATATCCTACTATATTTGTACAGTTAGAGCACTGTGGCTAAATAGTTCCTGTTTTGGGGCCCAGATTCATGGCCAGGTAGTTAAGGCAGGCAGATCCTACATGACCAGCTCTGTGGTTCAAGTCCTGGGCCCAGTAACTTGAGAAACATGCTGGGTAGATATGTGTGCATGCCCAAAATCTAGAAAAGAAGGCCAGATAGAGTAAAAGGGATTGTGGCATGTTTATTCCCCATAAGGGATGTTTTTCCTCTACTGGTCTCTCTGTCTCTCTTTCTGATGAGCTCATATGCTCTCTGGCACAAAAAAATACAAAAAAACACAAAAATTATTCTCCTGCAATTTTATTATAAATTTAATGTAAGGTGATATGCATATTTAGAGTTTTCATTTTTAAATTTACTTTTATTTTTCACATATAAATTAATACCTAGTTCACAGGGCAAAATAATATGATATAGACAGGTCTACTAGTTTACTCAGTCTCTCTCTTTTCCCTCCCTTCTCCAATTTGCCAATTCTTTATCCCCCTAAGTAGCCCTTTACAATTGTTTCTGATTTACTTCCTGATTTTTTTTTGACTAAGAAAGTCAAGTTCTTACAGTCTTATTTTTCTCCTTTTTTTTAAGTCTAGCTTTTGCTTCCTGCTTTATCTTCTTAAAATATATCCTATTAGCTCAATTCATAGATATTCTCCACTCTTTAAACTGATTTATTACTCTATTGTACTCATTTTGTGTACATCTATCTCATATGGTTAGTACTAAACTTATTTATCATAATTGCTATTAGAATAACCTCTAAAGCCAGCAGGTGGAATGGTGGTTGAGGCTGAGGCCCTGGACTCTCACATGCCTAAAAGTGGTTCAAGTCCTGGACCTGGCAGCTTAAAAATCACATGGGAGGAGAATGGAGAAGGAGGGATCATGGCATGGCCATCCCTCCTGTAGGATAATTTCTCACTTTCCCTCTCTATCTCCTTCCTGTGAGCACACATGCCCTCTGCCAAAAACTTAAAAAAAAAAAAAAGAGGGGGGAATACTACTACTTAGATAATTAGCCTAGTGTATGTATAGTTTTGTATTAGGGAATGTGCATTTTTTAAAAAAGGGTAAAATTTATACTAATCACTTAAAGGGTAAATGTGTATGGAAATTTGTTACATATTGCCAAATTCTCTTCTTTGTGTTCTAACATTTTGCATTCTATCAGCAATGTATGAGAGTTGTCTTTTGTTGAGAAATTGCTTTCTCATTCTTTTTGTTTTGTTTTGTATTTGAATTTAATTTTTGTTTGATTTTAAATCTTCCATTTCATAAATTATTGCTATAACATTTCCTTACATGCACTTCTCATATATTCTTTCTTCCTTTCATGCCATCTTTTTAAAATTATATCAAATATTTCTGTCCACATCTGTGATACAACATCATGAAGAAAGATTATTTTTGAGTTCTTGATGATTCTTTTAACCATTTCCTATGATAGCAAATAATCTTTGAAATTTAGAAGAATAAAAAAGATGGTTTCCATTTTATAAATCATCACTATTTGTATCTAAGCACTTTCTAATGATATGAGAAGGAAATTTTATGCTTGTTTTATTTGAAAAAAAGAGAACTATTTAAAAATGAGAATAAATTACTTTAGAAACATATTTCAGAAATTTCTTCACTTATCTGACAATTGTTCTGAAATCATCTGCCAATGACTGTTTTCTCCCAACACGTAGCATAGCAATTCAATAGTAAGTCTCGGTACCATGATATGTAAATCATTGTAATTTGCTGTGCATATTTTAAAAAATGATAGGGGCCAGCAGGTGATATAGTGGTTAAGGTGCTGGTCTCCCATAAGGTTAACCATGGTTCGTGTCCCAGAACTGGTGGTTTAAAACTCACATTGGCTGTGTGTGCACATGTGCCCCAATTCCAAGAGGAGAAGAAGGGATTGTGATGTGGCCATAGTCCCTAGAGGTGACTTCTCACTTTCTCTCTCTCCATAAATCTCTATCTCTCCAGTGAGTACACATGCCCTGTAGCAAAAAATCTCTCCAGACATAAAATTAAAGAAAAGATAATACTTACAAGCTATTTTTAAAACAGGAATTTAAGGATTAGCTTGAGGGCCATTAGGTGACAGGAGGTTTAGATGATTGGAACTAGCATGACCAACTGCATGATATAATTTGCAGACCCATTGGCTTGAAAATTAAACAAGGCAGATATGTTTGTGAATCCCCAGCTTCTATAAAGGAAACCGGGGTGGTGGGGGGCGTGGGAGGGGTGGAGAAGGGATTGCAGCATGGCCATCACTGCCTGGGGCATGATTTCTCATGATTTCTCACTTTCTGTCTCTGTATGTCTGGTGGGCACATGCACCCTATAGCAAACCAAAAAAAAAAAAAGATTAATTTGAAAATGAAAAAACAAATACCCATCCCACAGCAGCCTTTCTACGGCTTTTGTCAGATGACAAAGGGGACACATCCCAAAATGCTGCTGTATATGAAATTCATTTTCTTCGACTTCAGTGAATTAAAGAGAAGGCCCCCATAAAGAAGGTAATACATTGGGAAGCTAAGAACATGTTCTGCTGCAACAGGAAATATCAAAATAGACCGAGGACCTACTAAACTATGATGTTCTTAGATGTCCTAATGTCTCCAAATTCAGAGCTAACCACGTTTATGACATCCATCTCCTGTGCAACTTCATCTACTTTTTAGATGTTCTATTGAATTATAACAGAGAAGACAAGATCATTAATAATGATATCTTAGCTGTTAACAACCTGCCTTGTTTAAACCAATACTCATAGAGGAATGAGCTTACAACAGTGATCACAAACACTGAATTAATATTTATGAGTGTTCACTGGCTAGGTCTTTTATAGGAACACTGGTTTAGCTATTATCTTAAACTATATTACATTTATTTTTCCTGTACTGTGTAAATCCATTTTATAATTCACATTCTAATACTAACAGTAAATATTCTTACTCTTGTTTGTGATTTCACAACTAACTTTGTGGTACAAATGTAGATTATATGCTCAGTTATTTTTCTGTGTTGTTTGTCATCAGGATCTTTTCATCAAAGTATTTCTTTGTTTTACATGTATAATGAGTTTTAATGGCAATTATTTTGCCATGAATCATGATCCTAACCTTTCCAGACATCTTTTCCCTGCATTATTTACTTAAACCATTTATTTTGAAACTTTCAAGTACAAACAAATGATTATAAAAGTAAATACCTTGATAAGAATTTATATTTTTCTCACAGGTATATAATTTAAATTCAAGGCATAGAACAAAGTTATGCTATCTTATATAAATCTCAGAGTTAGAGGGCACAATGAAAAGTGAAAGCAACAAAATATGTTACATTTCCCTCCATCCTCTTGAAAGTATTCTTATTTTAGATAGCAAAAGGCCCATTCCTCATGAAAATCTTTATTAAAAGAAACCAGAGATAATTTCCATCATAATTTTCTTCTAAAAATATCAACTTCAATCATGTTTTATTACACATTTTACTTATCAATTCATGTCTTGGAAATAAGGTTTTAAAAATATTCTACTATAGTTGAAAATTTCAGTGTATATACTGAATTTTACACTGGTTTTCTATACCTTTGCCAATAGCTCCCTCTATGTTCCATAGCACAAATAGTCATTGTTCGTCCTCTGAAAAACTGATATATTAGTTGTCAGAAAAGTTATGATGCATTTTTGTATAGAAAAACATAAAAAATACATCATGGTTTTTCCAACAACCTCTCATTCTGCGGTAAATACACTCTTAGTAAAGAAGTTAAGTAATTCATTATTATGCAATACAATTAGGGATATAGGTGTTTGGTTGCCTCTACTTTCAAATATGTGCCTTATTGTTTAAACTAGGTTTTTACTATTTTTGTTTATTTTTTCAGAGTAGATTCATTCAATTCCAGTTTTGATGACATTTTACATATACAACTATCTTACTTAAAAATACCTGGATTTGTGAAGGCAGTTGAACGTAATAACATATTTGACGTTTCATTTTACTTAAAATCAAGTGTATCCCTGTTCATATTTATGTTTTACTGTCAGAACAAAATAAAGCTGGCTTAGACCTTGAATAAAATGTGATGAGAAGAGGAACATCTTTATTAATGAAAATGAAACATTATAAGCAAGTGGAAAGAATGGACAATGCAGTCCTAGTAACCACTTCCAATCTAAGCAAGGATTTACGAATGGTTTAAAATTTTGTGTGTGGGAAAATACAATGAAAACTACCAAGCTACCTTTCTTAACAGTTTCATTATTATTGTTTTCTAGAGATTTTTGCTGTAAGGCGCGCATGCTTGCCAGAAAGGCAGAGAGAGACGAAGAGACAGAAAGTGAGAAATCACCCCCCGGGGGGATGGCCATGCTGCAAGCCCTTCTCCTCCCTTTTACTCTGGGGATCTTGGGCATGGACGCACACGCGCCCAACATAAGTCTAAGTCACTGGTTATGGGACTTGAAATGCAATCAACTGCATGGGAGTCCAGTGACATAGCTATTATGCCACCAGCTAGTCCCAACAGTTTCATTATTTACTCCCTGTGTTGTTCCCCGTTAAGATAGGACTTTACAATCCTTTTGAACACAATAGTCTTAAAAGTCACAGAATTTTCATATTACATAAAAGCTACTTGTAAGTTATGTCAATATTTTCCTTTAGATAGTGAGTCTTCAAATTTTGCTGAAGCAGCTATATTGCTGAATGCTGAATTTTTTATGTAATAATTTGGAAGTCTGAGTAAAATTATATTTGTCTATTAAAGAGTTTTGTAATGCATGTACTTTTCTAAAATTTATAATTGCAAAGTAATTTGAAGCTATTCCATTCCTTTATATCAAAATATGATACTAATGTGATCTATAAATGACTGTTCTCAAGTTACTTGAATTTAAGTATTTAAAGGCATCATACCTAAGTGAGATGCAAATTACAGAAAGTTGATGGGGCCAGTCCCATAGCTCAGGATTTAAGTCCTATATAAGGGGAGCTAGGTCCCAAATAGCCAACTATGGTTCAAATTCTAGCACCAGTGGTTTGAAAAACACATGGGGACTGTATGTATGCATGCCACAATCATGATGCAATAGATAAATGAAGGAAAAAGAATTGAGGCATGACCATGCCTCACTGGGGGGAGAGAGGTACACTTGTTCATTCTCTCTTTCTTTGGTGAGTATATCTACCCCTTGAAAATTAAAAAAAAAATGATAGAAATATGGTGATAATGTTCAACAATCCGTGTGTACCCACATGGAAAGAAAATTAGTATATCTCATTCTGTTTCTAAATATTTTCTCTGACAACTAGAATCAAAAAGATGTTATTCTTCCCACTTTTATAATTAGTGAATTGAACCTCAGGAGCTATATAAGTAATCTACTTAAGTCATACAGCTCAATTATGAGAGTTGAAATGCAACATAAAGTTGCCTGATTTCCAAGATGGTGTTCTTAACCTTCCCATGTTATTGTCTCCTTTTCTGTTAAAATTGGCTCTTTATTGTAATACAAAGGTAATGGGGAAAAAAAATAGAGAGCAGAAGTAAAGTACGTGGTACATAGACATAATTACTTTATAACTTACTTTATTCAGAAAATAAGCAAATCTGTACTAGAGGAAAAGATTTTTATCATGCAGATCAGTTAAAAAGGAGATGTCACTAATATAAAAATGAAACTTCTAAGTGAAAAAGTTACATTCGGCTATTCCAGAAGCACAACCAGGAAATGTGAACAGAGACTACACAAAAGAAGCACAGAGGTCTTACTTATTAACAGAGCAATCTCACCAATAGTTCAAACACAACAAATTTTTAAAAATTGCTAAATATTGCTTACACTTGCGAAACATTTTTTAGATTTATAAAAACTTGTGTTTGTGAGGGTAAAAGACATATGGACATCTTATGTATTGATGGTGGAATTACATATTATATAAACCCTTTCAGAGTACTCTATAAACATTTTTATTTCAGTCATACTTTTAATAATCTATTCCATAAAATGCAAGAAAATGTGTACCAAGATGCATAGTACAGTTTGTAAGAACTAGCAAAAATTTCACATTTGGAAATGTTTAAAGAAAATAGTGGCTGTCCATGTGGCTGAATAAAAGAATAAGTGGAATATTGCAGAACTTCATAATATATTATAAAAGGAAAAATGAAATGCATGTCTTAATAAAGTGTGTAGGATACAATCTTATTTTCAAAATTAATTACAATGGTTACTATAGAAAATGGGATCTGGACAGGAGAAAGAGAATGAAAGGGTGCTTATTGATATTGAACTCATATATTTTATAAATTTTCAAATATGTATATTTTTTATTCATTAAAAGTTAATAATTTTTCAAAGTAGTATTTTTTCCCCTTTGAGAGTTGACCTATTCCCATAAGTGAATGATAACAAAAATAAAGCAACAAAGTTCAGAATAAAGCGAAGTTAGACATATGTTTTAGTAATTTGAAATTGTATCTGCTCATCTATAAGATTACAACAGAAGAGAAAATAAGAAAATTATGTTCAAAAACAAATCATGGCAGTACGAATTTGAAAGCATTGCTTCTTCATAATACAAAACAAATAAATTATGTAATTCAGGAAATTAAATTTAATATAGAATAAAGTGTGAAGATAGTGTCATCTCTCCCCCATGAGACAATATAATTCAAATGTTGTAGAGAAATTCAGAAAATTGTTTAACCATTTTCAATAAAAATGAAAGAGTGACTTAGCTACAAAAATAATCAAGGCATAACTAAATGTCAAAGTTCTGGTCCTGTTTTACTCTTTCCATCTCTTCTAAAATCCTTTCATACATAAGATTACACCAAAGCAAATCTTTGCTTTTTTAAATCCTCAAGATTTGCTCAAGAGGCTCCTCTGCCTAGAAGAGACCCTTATCTACCCTTGGTGATTCTATTAGCAGTCAATTTTCTTTAGAGCAGGCTCCCTAACAAACTCAAATTCTCAAGGGCTTATAATAACAAATGCTTGTTGCTTTTGCTCCATGAGCATAATGGGTCAGATACAGTTATGGTTCTTGTGGGTTTTGAGGGCTGGAACCTATAAGGTTTTAGCATTTCAGAATCCAGGACAGGAGAGTAACCACTGCTTCAGATATGTTGTTCTTATGGTTGAGGGATGGAGTAAAAGCTTCTTCAAAGTCAGACAGTAGTATTTACAAGTTTTGTTTTAATGTAGCAAATATCATATCCATTCAGTCTATTGACCAAAGTGTGTCCCGTAATTCAGGAAGCCACTGAGTGAGAAAGCATGAAAGGAAGGGAAGACAAGTATAATTATTAAATATATTATGATATTTTGCTGTTGTTGAACTATACTTCAACAGTTGAATCACATTTTTGTTATCCTAAAATTGTTTTGTTTTATTTTGTTTGTTTGTTTTTGTTTAATCCTTTAAAGGAGTGGATTATTCCAGTGATCAAGGAGTCAGTTTTAGCCAGATAAAGCATAGGAGCATCCACAGACATATGCAAACACAGAATCAAGAATCAATTATCTACCTTTAGCGTGACTGAAAGGTTGAATAGTAAGCACCTGGATACCTAAAGGATAGTCCTACATTTAAACTGTTGGTAGTACTAACTCATTAGAGCAAAGTGAACTTCTAGTTTGTGCTCAATGAATGAGGTATTAGATGGAGAGTCTTTTCTACAAATACTCTCTTTCATTAATCCAGAGTTTCAGCGTGCCTGCAAATCCTCAGCTATAGTCACTGTCAATACGTATTACTTGGTAAACTCATCACTATCCACTCATCTTCAGTGTGAGACAATTTAAACATCACATTGATAACTTAAATACACATTTAGGAAACTAAAATTTCAGACCTTGATAATATAGAAATCTCTGGATGGCATTCTCTAATTAGTGTTTTACATTTCAGTAAGAGTTTCATTTCAGAATCATCCATTTATCTCTCCTTGACTTAAGACCAGTGACCTGAGAGCTTAATTATGGTTATAAAAACCTATGAGAAAGGCTTTAAACTAATGATTTAGACAAATTCAACATCTTGAGCTTATCAATTAAATAAATAGAAAATACGAGTGAGAAGGAACACTGACACCAAAAATATTTCACAAATGAAGTTAAAACTTTTGATAGTATTGTTTTAAAGAAAACTTTCCTGTGATAGGAAATGGAAAGCTTTATAGATATAAGTACAGTGGGGGGCAATATCTAATCTTTTCTTTTCCCCTAAGTGACTTTGACTGTGTTAAGAATTATAATCAATTTAACAAATATTTGAAGCCTACTGATATGAATGTGAAAGAGAAACTATTGAATTAACAGTTATATGAGTTGCCTTAAAGGAATTAAAGTTTAATTTGACATTTATTGAGCAGTGAAAACTGACTAGGAAATTGTCTTGGAAATTGAATGTAATTTTTGCTTTCCCCGATTCACTAGACTCATCTAGCTTGGACTTCAACAAATGGGGTTAGGGAGAGGGAGAGGGCTGGCTAGAAGGAGATGAAAGGCTAGTCAGTATGAGTGGCTGAGGCTGTTTATGTACATTAACATATATTCAGTTTTTGTCTACTTGAGAAAGAAAGAAGGTCTGCCTGAATTATGGAGAAAGACAAAAGAAGTTAGTCTAGGATATCTCTTTAGTGAATATATTTCTTTAATCTCCTCCATCAGCATCCTAGAACACAGGAAGCTATGGCCCTCTTCTGAACCTCCTCAATGTTAATAGATGATACGAGAAAGGTTAAACCAATGTCAAAGTTAAACAGAGATCTAGCAGACTTCATTAAATATGAGTAACCTTATCACTACCTTACATTATAACATTTATACTAAGGTTGGTATTTGCTGTATTTTGCTGCCCTAATAAGAGCAGGAGATTTCTGTTTGGTGTTTGACCAATTCCTTAGCACTTAGAAGTTTATACATTTAGGAGGCTGTCTTCAAGGAGAAATACAAGATATAATTAACATGTTATAAAAATATTTTATTTTATTTTACTTATTTATTTTTCTTTAGAGAGAGAGATTTTTTGCTATAGGGCATGTGCACTCACTGGGGAGAGAGAGACAGAAAGCGAGAAACCCCACCCCTCCCCCTGAGAAGGGATGGTCATGCCACAACCCCTTTCCTCCATTCTCCTCTCAGGATTTTGGGCACACACACATGCATGCCCAGCATGAGTTGTTTTTTTTTTTTTTTGAGAGATTTTCACTGTAGGGCGTGTGCGCTCGCCAGACAGACAGAGAGAGAGCGAGAAATCACCCCCCAGGGGGGATGGTCACGCTGCAATCCCTTCTCCTCCATTCTCCTCTCGGGATCTTGGGCATGCACGCACACGCGCCCGGCGTGAGTTTTAAGCCACTGGGTCCGGGACATGAACCACGGTTGACTACGTGGGAGTCCAGCGACATAGCCATTACGCTAACTGCTGGTTCCCCCCCAGCATGAGTTTTAAGCTGCTGGATCTGGCCATGTGGGAGTCCAACAACATAACCATTATACCATCTGCTGGTCCTGAATATTTATTTTAAAAAAGAATATGAATGATTTGGCTCCATAGCCTGTGGTTAAGGGAGCAGATCTCACATGGCTGATCATGGTTTGAATCCTGACCTTGATGACTTGAAAAATACACTGGGCAAGTGTGTATGCATTCCCCAAATCCCAATAGAATGGAAAAATGGAGACAAGATTGTGGCTTCACCATGCCTCATTGAGGAGTGCTTTCTTCCTCTCCTCTTCTCTCTGTCCCCTTTTCTCTATGTTTCTCTAGTGAGTGTCTGCACAATCTGGCATTAAAAATAAAAGAAATAAAATAAGAATATGAACAATAACAACAATGAACTTTTAAAATTTTTATTATTTTCCCATTTTACATAAAGTCCTCATCATGGCATATACAATATATTCTTTTCTCAATAGGAAACTTTACATTTTCCATCTGTCACAAGTCTCCTTCCCTTGCATTTCTTCCCCACCCTCCACCACCTACTCTCTATCATCTACTTTCCCCCCATACAGTCTCTAGCATCTGTACTCATCCTCTCCACCATCACATCTTCAAATCTCTCAACCTCTGCTAGAGTACAGACCCTCAGTACAAATTGAGTGAGGATATACAATGTGTTTCTTTCATTGTCTGGGTCACTTCACTCAACAGTAAGTTTTTGACTTTGAGTCAAAAGATAGGATCTCATTGTTTCTTTTAGCTGAATAATATTCTATAGTGTATATGTGCCTCAGCATTCCAATCCAAATATTTTGGTTAGCTTCTTGGAATTATAAACTACAAAATTAATGTTTAGTGTTCCATCTTCTGAATTTTGACAGTTATACAGAGTCTCACAACATTCATCACAGTTACAATATTGAATATATTTATCATCCCAAAAATTGTCCTTGTACCCTTTTAGAATTAATCACTTCAATGAACTGGATTCCTAAATGTTCAACTGCACAGTTCAAATCCCCACAGCTTGAAATTCATGTCAGGCATGTGTCCATGCATGTCGAAAATTTTCAAAGAAGGGAGAAGTGGAGGAAAAGGGAAAGTGCTATCCCCCATGGGCAGTACTTTCTCACTTTCCCTTGGTCTCTGTCTCCCTTTAGTGAGTAGGTGTGTCCTCTGACAAATTAAAAAAAAAAAAAAAAAAAAAAGAATTAATAACTCCTAACTTCCAGACCCTGGGAAATACTGATCAGCAGATAGTCACTATAGTGTAGCCTTTTCAAGAATTGTAATATAGGGACCAGCAGTTAGCATTAATGGCTGTGTCACTGGACTCCCATGTAGTCGACCGCGGTTTGAGTCCTGGACCCAGTGGCTTAAACTCATGCCTGATGCATATGCGTGCATGCCCAAGATCCTGAGAGGAAAATGGAGAAGAAGGGATTGTGGTGTGGCCATCCCCCTTGGGGGGTGATTTCTCGCTGTCTATCTCTCTGTCTGTCTCTGTATTTCTGGTGAGCACACGCGCCCTATAGCAAAAACCTCTCAAAAAAAAAAAAAGAAAAAAAGAATTGTATATAAATGAAATCATATAGTATATATATTTTGTGACTGTTTCCTTAATACATTCAAGCTGAATCCATGTTGTGGCATGGATCAATTGTTCTGTTTTATGGTTGTTAATATTTCATTGTATGCAAATACTACAATTTTTTTTTATTATTATTCATCAATTGTATATGTGAAACTTTTCAGTTTGGGGCCATCCATTACGAAGTACCATTAAGCATTAATGCAGAAGTCTGTGTGGATATGTATTTTCACTCTTGAAGTTCTATTGTTGTTTCATGTAGTAAATGCATGTTTAACTTTATAGCAAAATTCCAGTTTGTCTTCCAACATAACTGTATTGTTCTGCACTCATACCAGCAGTGGATAAATGTTAAGGTTTTCATACAGCCTCACTAGTAATTGATATTTCAAACCTTTTTTTATTTTTTGTCATCTAGTAATTGTATAGAAGAATCTTATCATGGCTGTAGTTTAGATTTTGCTATTGAAAAATGATGTGAAACATATTCCCTGTGGTACTTGCCATGTATTTATCATCTTTGATGGTGTCTCTTCAAACATCTTATAGATGCTAGCATATAGAAATATAATTGAGACAAGTCCTTTATCTATAAACAAGTCCCTTTATCAATATATATTTTAAACTTAAATTTTCTATCTGTGGCTTGCTTTTTATTTTCTTAAGATTTTCATTTGAATATACCAATTAACTTAAATTTGACATAGTCAAATTTATAACATTTTCTCTTTCAGGATTTTTGTATTCTGTGTCTTATCTAATAAATCTTTGCCTAATACAATGTCACAAGTAATTTCTTTTATACTTTTTTCTAGATATTTTAGTTAGCTCTGATTTTAGGACTGTGATCTACTTTCAGATCATTGTTGTATATTATTAGATAAGGTATAAGATTTATTTACTTATTTTGCATGTGATTAGTCTATTTTTTTAGCATCTTTTGTTGAAGATTACTCTTTTCTTATTTCATTGTCTTGGGTCAAATATATGGGTGGGTCTATTTCTGGACTTTTAATTCTGTTCCTTAGCACAATGTTTTATGTATTGTTAGTTTATAGCAAATTTGAAAACAGGAAGTGTCAACTTCCCATCTTTATTCTTTAAAAAAATTTATCATTCTAAGTAATGAAATAAACATCTTGAATGATTCTATTTCTAAATAAGGTCACATTTTGAGGTGAGGAAGGGTGGTTAGGGCTTTGTTGTTTTTTTACTATGTTTTCTTCTCTATACTCTGCGTATCTCATCATGATCTTTGGGCTTAACATGAAATTATCACTAACTTTTTAAATATAGCTTTTGTCTTCACTGTCCAAAGGTTTTCAGTAACGAAATCATGTTTTTGTTCCTCTTTAGAGAATTTACTACCTCACTGATTATGTAGTTGTTGATGTATTAATGGAAAAATGAATGAATGAAGGTGAAATGCCTCTGCTTTAATCCTATAATTAGTCCTAAGGGTCATTGATTAATAATGAATAAAGAAAGAAAAATTTTATAATAATGGAATTATCATTGGAACAATGAAATAAGTGGGGTTCTTGAAGGTGTATCAGCATTTTTCAGCACAAATATTCTTTTTCTTAAAACTCAATTGTGTGAAAGGTTGTTAAATTCAGTTACATGAACTGCATAAGGTGTCACTGGAGGGCCAGTTCATACACAAACTAACATATTTTATAAGAAAGTCTATTATCAAAAAAGCTTTCTGAGCTACTAACTTATCCATGCATCATTCTCTCTCAGAATTTTTACATAACAATATCTTTTATTCATTTATTGTGAGACTGTTTGTAACGTCCCTAATTTGATGCTGTGTCCTTCAATCTATTGTTCTCAGTAATTTCACATTATAATTTTCTACTTCCTTTTCTACTTATATTAGTTGACCTTCTTAC
Organism: Tupaia belangeri chinensis; assembly: GCF_000334495.1. Classification (NCBI taxonomy): domain Eukaryota; kingdom Metazoa; phylum Chordata; class Mammalia; order Scandentia; family Tupaiidae; genus Tupaia; species Tupaia belangeri. The sequence continues at coordinate 4,324,106 of NW_006159757.1, forward strand.
ATTGATGTATTAGAACCATTATGCATGTGAAATTCATAGCAATTACTGCTTTGAACGTTAATAAGTATTTATTCTGATTTTATTAGGAATAATTTTATGATGTTGAGTTATAGAAATGTGTGAATCAGTAATAGGCATCACAAAACAAAGCCACTGAAACTATCCCCCAAAGCAAAAGTAAACATAGCTAGCTACTTTAAAAATTCTTTGCTAAAATAAACATATAAAGGTTGTTAAGTGACAGTACTAAGGCAAGTTTTCAGCTACACTGACAGAGTTAGATAAAGAAATGTGATATTCACGTGAACACTTCTGGGTGAAAATTGTTCCAAGCACAACACATTTATTGTGTTTGCTTTTTAAAAAGATAATGTTCCACATCCCTAGTTTAGAATAACTATGGTTCTTTTCCTTTCCCCTAGAGATGCTAGATAAATGACTATCACAGACAAAAGCACTTTGTTCCATGACCCAAGACCATGCTCAGATATACAGGTTACCAAAAAGGTCATGCTTATATCCAGGTACAGGACTTTAAGTCATGTATGTGAATAACAATTGGTCTCAAAAATCAATAAGATGCAAGGTTAGTGACAAAGGTGATGGAACTAGAGGATAATAACATGATGACTGGTCTTAGTGCAAGTGAGCTTTTGTGTATGAGAAATTTCCTTCAAATGAAGTGTTTGATTAGGTGGTATAGTTAAGTCCCTGTGGCAATCAGGAAGCCAAGATACCAGTCAATAAGCTTGCACACCTCTAACTCCAATGCTTCTATGAGAAGAAAAAAATTTAATGTTTTTCTAGTCATTGAAATAGATAATAGTTTTAAAATTTTTGAGTCAAGAAATGATTATTGGAGGATTTCTGTTTTGTCTTCTCTTATCCACTACTGTGAGGTCTGTATTGTAACATTTTAACCCTGTTGCATGTTGGTTTCTTAACCTGTATGATGAAAATGATAGTGTTGAATAATCCCTGAGTGCATGGCAATTAACTAGCATCTATGAAATGCTTTAAAGAGAGCCATCATGTGAGAGCTAACTATTCAATGCAAGCGAATAAAAAACTGGTGAGAACTTCATCAGAGTGAGAACTCTGTGTTCACTAAAATAGCTGCAAGTGATAAAAGTGATAGTTGGGATTTAAAAGTAAAAGTTTTAAAATCAGGCAATTAATCCAGAACTCTCAAGACACACAGATAGCTAATTATTGTGACTCTACTCTTCAAAGCACATTATAACAAGCTGTAAGTTTTATTTTGATCATTCTCTTCAGTGGTGTAGCTTCTACCCACAGAAGAAAGAATAAAATAAAGGATCATCTAATCAGTCAGCTGCAATAACCACCATATCCCACAACAGTGATTAAAAATATATATTCAGGAGAAAGTTGAGCAAGTGGAGGAAGGAAAAAAAATACAAAAAAACCTGTGATCTCAGATATAAACAGGTAGTGGACAAAAAATAAGAGAAAAACGGCTTCCTACTCAGATAGAGTCCCAAGGTGATATATAGAAGATGAAAGATCTGACAGCCATACTTAATAATTAACATGTACAAAAAATGTGACACACAGAAAGTCAGTAGATTGGATACAAATAGGCTGAGAAAGAACATTCTGTTTGTACCATCTCTCTCACACATTGTTTTGAACAGATAATTGCCTGCTGCTTTGCCACTAGGGAGAAAGAAGGCAGCAACACCCCCTAAAAGTTAAAGTGACTCCAGAGTAGAACCATATGGAGCATGATGGAGTGTGGTGGTTATGGCACTGAGCAGATGGTTTGGCTGACCCTGAAAGCTCCCTCCTGCCTTCTTCTCCATTTCTGGCTTGTGGGCTGGTTACAACAATCATGCTGACAGCACTACTAAAGAAGTAGTGTCTTGGGAAGAAGCACAAGAGTCATTTGTTGGTCAGAGATAGAGAGTGCAACCTGGTAAGTGAGTAAGGATATAGTTATTTTCTGCATACCACCTTCCACCACATCCATACCCTAACATCAAGAGAAGAAATTGACTCCCAGGGCAGCTCTTAGTCCTAAGGGAACAAAAGCCCATAAAGAAGATGTTGCAATATAATGTAGGCTCGTGTTCTATGAATCAAAGATTGCAGATAGGATTGCCTGTATACCACTGTCAGCAGAATAGATGAAACAAGCAAATAAGAATCAACAGTACATAATAAATATTCTCAGAAAGATAAAAGAGTTATTGCAAATACCAGGCAGAACAAAACTGAAATAAAGTAGAGTAAAATGGATAAAAAGGGTATAAATGTCAAAATATTAATATATGAAGTAAAGAACACAATGGATGGATTGACTAGAAAAGTGAATAAATGCAAAGAATTACAGAGATCTATAAGGTCAAAGAAACTCAAAAGACCCATGAGAAAAGATAAAAAGATGGAAAGAATGGAAGGCAAATGTCTTAGTATACTGTTTTGTGCTGCTATTATAAAATTCATGAGACTGGGTAATTTATACATAATGGAGATTTACTTCTTATTGTTCTGTTGTAAAGGCTAGAAAGTCAAATATCAGGAACTCCTATCTGGTGAGGACCTTATTGCTGTATTATTCTATGGTGGAAAGCAAAAGAGAGAAAAAGAAAGAGGCTAGATTAACCTTTTATCAGGAACCCGTTTCCTAGATAATTAGCCCACTCCAGTTATAATGGTATTAATTCCAATTGCCTCTTAAAAATCACATATCTCAACTCTGTTGCATTGGGAAATACGTTTGCAGTGCATGAAATTTGGGAGAAAGCACAAACTATAGCAAAAAGTTAAAAGGCGTAATGAGTTAAAGTAAAAATAATGTTTCATCCAGTCGGTCAGTGTCGTAGAAAAATACATAGATGATAGGAATATATGAACAGTATTAAGCTAACAGTGTTAAACTAAGTAATGGATTGGAAGGGTTGACAGTACTAAATATAATTGTCAACAAAGGACACATTATAGAGGATTTTTTTTTTTTGAGGGAGGAGAGGTTTTTGCTATAGAGCACGTGCACTCACCAGCAAGACAGAGAGACAGAAAGCAAGAAATCACTAATTGCTGGTCCCCATTATAGAGGAATTTATGCTCGAAAATTGAAGACAAAAACTCTAAAATAATCTAAGGAGAAAAGAAAAAAATATATATAGACATCAAATTTCTTGGTATTAATGCTTTCTGAATAGAAATTCAGTGTCCACTCAGGGCCAGCAGGTGGTAAGGTGGTTAGGGTGCTGGGCTCTAATATGCAGTTCAAGTTGTGGACATGGCAGATTGCTTTCTCACTTTCCTATTCTCTTTATGTCTGTCTTTATCTGGTGAGCATGTGTACCCTATAACAAATTTTTAAAGTAATACTAAACAAATAAATAATTAAGAAATTCAGTATCTGTTATACTAAATAAAATCAGAAAACAATGTAATTTTAGCTTCAAAATATTAAAGAAAAAGGTATTTGTATCTGTAATGCTATGTTCAACTGAAGTACATTTTCTTACAGGGAAATCTCATAGAGTTATATCTCCTTTTCATTCCACTCTGACAATCTATTTTAATGGCCTATTTAGAAATTCATGTTAGGGACCAGCAGATGGCATAATGGTTAGGTCGCTGGACTCCCATGTGATCAACCTTAGTTTGAATCCTGGACCCAGCCACTTAAAACTTACGGCAAGCATTGTGTGTGCACGTGCCCAAAATCCTGAGAGGAGAACGGATTGAGGCTTTCTGTCTCTGTCTCTCCAGCGAGCACACGCACCCTATAGCAAAAATAAATTCTCTCTAAAGTAATTCATATTAAAAGTGATTATTGATATATTTAAATAGTTTGATAACTATTATGTTGTTAATTGTTCTTTTTTTTCATTTCATTTGTTTTGCTTCCTTTTCCCCCTTCTTTTCTGCTTTCCCTGGTCTTATGTGAGCATTTCATATGCTCTATTTTGTCCTCTCTTTTAGCATACCAGCCACCATTCTTTTAAAACTTTTGTTAGTGTTTGTCTCAGAGTTTCTTATATACATTTTTAACTAATCTAAGTTCACTTTAAAATAATACTATACAATTTTACATTTAATTCCTTTAAATAGTGTGTTCTCCATTATTTTCATCCGTTTTGACATTGCTGTCACTAACTGTGCTTATCTGTATGCTGTATTCACCAAATATATTTTACTGTAACAAATATAAACAGTTTAGATTAATGAATAGTTAGAAGAACAAACGATTTTATTTTACCTTTATTCATCTCTTCTTTTCTCCAACAGTCTTCCCTTTATGTAAATCTGAGTGCTAGGATCTGAATACTTAGGTCCTCTCGAAATCCGTATGATGAAATTCTACCTTCCATGGTGATCGTATTAGGAGATCTTGGAGAAGTGATTAGGTCATGGGGACAGAGCTTTTATGCATGAAATTAGTACCCTCATTAAATTGGCCAAAGGATGTTCATTTGCTCATTCCATCACTTGAATACAGAGCTAGGAGGCACTGTCTGAACCAGAAAGAAGATCCTGCCAGAAAACAGATTTGCTGGCATTTTAATCTTAGATTTCATAACTTTGAGAAATGTGAGAAATAAATTTCCATCGTTTATAAGGTACATATTTTATGATATCTTTGTTATAGCATTTAAACGGAGTAAATAAGATAGTAAGGTTCCTATTTATTTTCTGATATTTTCTTATGCTTGAAGAATTCTTTTTAATATAGCTTGAAAGGAAAGTCAAGTGGCAATAAATTCCCTTAATTCAATTTTGAAAAATTGTTGGTCATTAATGCTTCAATTATTTCTTTTGGCTATTTTCTATTTCTTCTGCTCTGGTGCTTCCACTACATGTATGTTACCCTTCTTAAAATTTCCACAGTTTTTGGGTATTTTGTTTGTTAGTTTTTTCCTTTTTTTTATCTTTGAATTTTAGTTTGGTGAGTGTTCATTGTTAAGTTTAAGCATACTAATTCTTTCTTCAGCATAAACAATCTACTGATGGATGAGCCCAGCAAAGGCATTTTCACTTCTGCTACAGTGTTTTTGATTACTATAATTTTTTTTATTCTTAAAGTTTATATTTCTCTATTTGTATTACTCATCTGTTCATCCATGTTGTCTACATTTTTCATTAGCCTTAGTATGTTAATTATATTTATTTTAAATTTTCTCTGTAATAATTTCAATATATGTGTCATATATGAGTATGGTTCTTATACCTGTTTTATTATTTCAAATTGTGTTTTCCTTTCTTACTATTAGCATATCTTGTAGTTTCCTAGTGTGAGCTGGATTCATATATAATGTTTTAGGAAATATGGTCCAGTGTGAAATTTTTTTTAATTTTTTAGGAGAATAGGCTCTGTTTAATGTTTGTTGCTGCTATGGGTGCCAGAGGCTTGCTTCGGTTTCCTTTATTTCCCTTATTTTTGTTTCTCTTCTTGACATTTAACTTCCCTAAGGTCTCCTTAGACATAATCTGCATCTTGTAGTTCTTTCACTGTCATCCACTATTATTATGCTGTCACGATTGATTTTAGGTATTGACTTCACTGGAGTAAGGAATACCTCTAACCCTGATAAAGCACTATTCTGAATATGTCAGTAGGGAGTTTCCAGAAAAGATTAACATTCCAGTCTGGGTGGACTAGATGTGGAAGATCCACCCTCCATGTGGGCAGGCAAGATCCTATCAACAAAGGGCCCAGAGAAAGTACAGAAGATGAATGGACCTCTTTTGAAAGAATAGAATAGAGGTTAGCAGGTAGTATAGTGATTAAGGTGCTGAATTTCCATGTGCCGTACTGTTCAAGTCCTGAACCCATTGGTTTGAAATCACACCAGGTGTATATGTGTATGTGCCCAAAATATCCCTAAAGGAGAATGAAGGAGAGGAGACTGGGCATGGTCATTCCTACTGGGGGTGACTTCTCACTTTCCCTTTCTTTGTTTCTCTTATGTGAGTGCACACTCTCTATAGTAAAAACAGACAAACAAAAAGAAAAGAAAGAACAGAATGAACTTATTCTGTTGCCTTGAACATCATAATTTAAAGCATGTCTACTTTCAGAGTCCAAGATTTACATCGGTGTCCCCCAAGTCCCCAGGTTTTCAAGCTTTTAGCTGCAGACTGGGAGTTACATCAGCTTCTCTTCCTCTGAGTCCTTCAGACTAGGACTGAAGAGTACTACCAGAATCCAAAGATATTCAGTTTTCAGAAAGCCTGCTCTGGGACTTCTCATAATTGCATGAATTGTTTTGCCAATAAATTTTTCTTTTATATTTGTATCTATACTGTGGTTTCAACTCATTAAAGAATCCTAGGATGTATCCTGAGGTCTAAGTGGTATATTGGTCATATGTGAGAGAGGAGAAGCATACCAGATATTTATGATTAAATATTAGTGTCTTCGTTATGATCTTCAGAAATATTATTCTGTTGGCATGAGGTATTTTCCCCTTTAGCATAGGTCTTTGTTATGAAAGTTGTTTGGGGCACATCCACAATGATTTCTCTTCCCCTCCTCCTGCCAGAACCCCAAAAGAAACTTTCTCAGATATTCACCATTAGAACCTGGTTGGATTTGTACCCCACGGCCCACCAGGCACCTGCGTTCATGATCCTGGCTATCTGAGACTGAGGGTTGGATCATAATGTTGAAAACCCTATTGGGATGATTTTCTTTCTTGCAATAAATAAGTGAACTAGAAAAAAAAATGCCTACAACCAAAACAAACCCCATAGTGTATTCATATACAGCATGATAAATTTTTTACAGATAATTAGGCTTAGGGGGTTGCTGACAGGGAATAAGTATTCCTCCAGGCTTTGTTTCCATGTGAATTATTGTTTACTAGAAAGACATTCCTAATCGTTCTGTCTAATCCTCACTGACTCTTAGAAAGACATAAGTGTTACTTATATCCTGTGTAACTTTGAAGAAGTAACTGAACATACTTTTCTCAGAAAATATGTTTGATTATTTTTTTTGTGGATATGTTTGAGCTCTGATTTTTCTCTTGGACAGTTGGCAAATTCTCTACCCCTCCAATAGAAGCATAGATATATTGACTGTGCCATTCACTTTGTGTATAACTCTATCAGTTTTAGTAGTAAAATAATAAAAATGTGTTGCCTCTGTGCATCTAAGCTAGGTGCTTGAATCCAGAGTTGTTCTGGAATAAAGCTGAACTTTTTATCTCCTGTGTTTTCTTCTGTATTTATTTCTCAGTAGTGTCAGCAGATAAGAAGAGTTGGGAAAAGAATCATTTATTGGGTTCCTAAAATATAAAATGAAGATGTATCAGCATAATAAACTCTTCTAATGTAGTACTTATAATAACAATAAAGAAAAATATTACTGTATTATCTCAATAGACACTAGAAAATAATGTTTTAACTTTCATGGCTTTCATATTAAGTCCCCGAAGACTAAAGTAGAATATTTTATAAAAATTTGATAAAGTCAATACAAAAAAACTAACAGAGATCTATGCTCATCTAGTCTGCAACCACACTACATTGGTAGTTATTTTTTTCATCTCATTATGACCACTATCCTGTTCTTTTCTCTTTCTCATTGTATGTGTGTGGGTGGGGAGGGGCAGGGGTTGGTGGGCAGAGGTAGATAGCTTAATCCTATTACCTATTAATTTCAGGGACAGGCCTAATTGTTTTGAGTAACTTCCTCTTCTTTTTAAAAAATTTTAATTGCCAAAAGGTGCATGTACTTGCCTAAGGGAGAGAGAAAGGGAGAGAGAGAAAGGACCCCCAGTGGGTTTGGTCATACTGCAATCCTTTTTCCTCCATTTCTCCATCCCATCAGAGCTTTGAACATGGATGCACAGGACACTGTAGTTTTTGAAGACCTCAGGGCTGGGAATTCAAACCTCTCTGGGCCATCTGGGATCCAGTTGCCAATTCACAGTATTTAACCATTATGCTATGGGGAAGCTCCTATTTCCTTTCCTTATTTTAGTTTCTTCACCTAAGGACTGAGATCATTAATTTGACCCTTCACAGATATTTAAGGGGAAAATATTTGGAAATATTTTTTCTTACATGAAATTATATTAGAAAGATACTTGCTGTCTTCTCTACTTTAACAAGTAGTGTTGGTGTTATTTCTTGTGGAAAAAAGTAAAAAGCATTGTAAGGAGGAGACCACATTGTCATTACAAGAGACAAAACAAAAGTCAAAACAAAACAAAACAAAAAGTACAGGAAATTGGTTGTAGCTATTCCTCAGTCCTAAGGTCCTTAGTCAGTGTCTCTTCTTGACATATTTAAAGTCCTTTCATGCCTGACTATTGAATTATTTTCAGGATATTTACTTGTATATAGAAGGGAGGAGTAAGAAGTGATTCTATGCCATCTAGTCTATAGCCAGACAACATTAGTAGGTTTTGTTTTTGTTTTTGTTTTTGTTTTGTCACATTATGACCACTATCCTGCTCTTTTCTCCTTCTGACTGTTGTTGTTGTGTGTCTGTGTAGGGGGTGTTGGTAGAATAATCCAATTACCTTGTTACACAACCTTGAAGGTAGTGTATATTTTCTTCCAGATACTTTAGGATTTTCTTTTCATTGTTGGGTGTTAGAGTCTTACTAAGATTTTCCAGGTGACTTTTGTCTTTAAAAATATTGGATTGGGGTCAGCAGATGACATAGTGTTTAAGGTGTTGGACTCCCAAGTAGTTAACTGCAGTTCGAGTCCCAGACTAGGCTGCTTGAAACTAATGCCAGGTGCATGTATATGCATGCCTCAAATCCCAAAAACAGAATAGAGAGAAGTCATGGCTGTGTGGTGACCCACCCTGGTGGTAGGATGGATCTGTCTCTCTCTTTCTCTCCAGCAAACACACATACATACCCTAAGGCAAAAATCTCTAAAAAAAAATACTAGATCCTGTGAGTCTATAAATGAAGGTTTTTCATCTGTTCTAGAAAATGCTAGACACCTTCTCAAATACTCCATATATTCCATTTTTTTTCTCTTTTCCTTCAATTAAACATGTATTTGGAATGTCTCACCATCTTATTTTATCATTTTAGTCTCTTATTTTGTAGTATATATACATATATATTTTCTGTTTTTTACTTAATTTTGTGTGAAGTTCAAGTGTATAATATTAGAAGATTCTCTTGAATTAAAACTTATTTCAACTTTAATAATTATACTACACTGCTGTGATACTTTAAAATTAATTATATCTATCATTTTTATCATAGTCATCAAATTTAAGTTGTTGTTGAGTATTGGTTGCAATAAAATATGAAATACTTCCTTATTTCAGAAATCGAAAGTGAGCTATCAGCAGTTAGCATAATGGCTATGTTACTGGAATCCCACATAATCAGCCGTGGTTCAAGTCCTGGACCTGGTGGGTTCAACTCATGTCGGATGCATGTGCGTGCATGCCCATGATCCCAAGAGGAGACTGGAGGAGAAGAGATTGTGGCGTGGCCACCCCTCCTGGGAGGTGACTTCTCGTTTTCTGTCTTTCTGTGTCTCTCTCTGTCTTTCTGGTGAGCGCACACAAACCCTATAGCAAAAATCTCTTCAGAAAAAGAAAAAAAAAAAAAGAAATATAGAGTGAGAACCAAGATATGTGTGCCCTTGAGTTGATGAACAATGATGATATTTAGGAAATTATATCCCTTTCATTTGTAGTTCTTGATTCCTAATTATTTATTTTAAGAAAATAATAGCAGAAAGCATTTCTAGAAATTGCCCCAAATAGTGAAATAATAGTGATAGATCTTCTGTTCCTGCATCTTACCTGTTCTCAACTCTGCCTTAATTCCAGGCAACTCATATTTTAAACACCTGCCCATTTGATCCTTATTTCTATACCAATCAAAGTCTTGATGTATTTCCTTCACTATGATCCAACCATGGTGTAACTTCTACTATGTTTTTCCTATCTTAATTCTTGCAATTAATCCAGAACTAGTACCTCCATAAAGAAGACATTTCTGGCAATAGGAATATATGGGAACAGTTAACTAGAGAAGGAGGGAGATTACTGAAGGAATCAACCTTCATAGAAGAGACACTGAGTGCTGTTTCTTCAAAGCTACATTTTAGAATAGAGATAAACATTGTTGTTTTATAAATATTACTATGGCTAACAGACATTCTCTCAGAACGAGTAAAACATTCATTTTTTCTTTTTCAGATACACAGATTTGATGCTCAAAATACTTTTTCAACATTAATTTCCTTCCACTATTCTATTATCCAAGAAAAGTAAATATCACTACCCAAATTCCTGGGAAAACTATTTTTATAAGAACATAACAAAAATAACTGGCTTACATATTATTATGTATGTATAATAATTTATAAAGTAGAATCATAATTTTTAAGAACATTCATATCAGCAGTAGGGCACCATTACAAAGAGAAAGCCTTTAATTATGTTGTAAAGGTCTAGTATTCCAGGAAAATGTCACTTCAAAACAAACTTCTAACAGTTAATTATCAGTGATATTTAACTTGTACAAAAATTAAATATCACCATATAATCTTATGATCATTTTATTGCTTTTATAGACATTTCAATATTTTAAGGGTTTTCAACAATGAAAAAGCTTGCCACTAGCCCAGGTCTTACTTTTGTATGAAAAATCATAAGACATTCTTGTGCCTTGTTTTACAAATAGACCTTTAAAGAACATAGAAAAAATATTGCATTATCACCAAGTAATAAACATTAAATTATACAGTGTACCTTGTTGTTCAGTTCCTAGGTATTAGTCTTATTAAATATGAAATACAGTTTCATCCAAAAACTTGAATTCTCCAAGCTCTATTCAGAGCTTTGCCAAAGCCACAAACAACTGTGAGATCTTATAATGTTTTCAGAAGTGAAAATCGGAGAGTGATTTACTTTATTAATGATTGTATATTTTTTAATTGCAATGATGAAATATACATATTACTGAGCCTGTACAACAGGGCTTCAAAAGTTCATGGAAAAGATGGATTAAAATATGAGTTTAATTTTGTGCCAAAAAAATAAATTTAAACCCATATGTAGTTTTCTCATAATATACATTTTCAATGAACTTTCTGAAGACCCATCATACATATAGTAGAGACCATACAAAGCATCATACATAAATAAAAATATGAAAACTCATACTGAGAAAAGGAAGAAAAAACAGAAAGTTATCATTAGTTCAGATACTTAGTAGGAATTTCATTACTTGAGCTAGCCAAAGTGAAATACAATAGCAAATAGGAAAGAGCCATTTTATCATTTGAAGCCTCCAATAAAACTACCTTTTCCAGGGAACAGCAGTTAGTGTAATGGCTATGTCACTGGACTCCCAGGTAGCTGACTGCTGTGAGTCCCGGATTTGGTGGCTTAAACTCACACCTGGTGCGTGTGCGTGTGTGCCCAAGATCCCGAGAGGAGAATGGAGGAGAAGGGATTGCGGCATGGCCATTCCCCCTAGGGGGTGATTTCTCGCTTTCTATCTCTCTGTCCCTCTCTTTCTGGCGAGCACACGTGCCCTATAGCAAAAACCTCTCAAAATAAATAAATAAATAAATAAACCTACCTTTTTCATATGTCATCTTCATCGTTATCTCATAAAAGCAATGCTCCTTATTCATATTTACTCAAGGATAAATGAAGTAGTCTAAATTGTCTAAAAAATATGAATTATTTTTAGTAGAAACTAAATTATGTTTCAATTATGTTCAAAATAAATAGACATGAAAAGACAGATTATTGATAAAGGAAGCAAGTTGATATACATATATATGTATATAACATAAGTAAAATATAATGTATATATTATATGTTATATATTATATATTATATATATGTTATACACACATACACATTATTCAAACAACCATCATTTTCCTCAGTAAATAGACTTTTACAATTTAGCCAAGCAATGACTGACTCAATCCTGGATGTCAGCCAGTCAAGAATACATTTATTGGGAACCAGCAGTTAGTGTAATGGCTATGTCGCTGGACTCCCATGTAGTCGACCACGGTTCACATCCCAGACCTGGTGGCTTAAAACTCACGCCAGGCGCGTGTGCGTGCATGCCCAAAATCCCAAGAGGAGAATAGAGGAGAAGGGATTACGGTGTGACCATCCCCCCTGGGGAGTGATTTCTTGCTTTCTGTCTCTATGTCTCTCTATGTCTGGCAAGTGCACATGCCTTATAGCAGGAAAAAAAAAAAAAAAAAAGCAAACCTCTCCAAAAAAAAAAAAAAGAATACATTTATTCTAAATACCTGAACAGGAACCAATCAACACCCTCACCTGGGTAATGATGCTTTTAGAGGTAATCCACTCAGAGTCCTGGAAATTCATTAATCCCTATAACTATAGCATGCATTTTTTTAGTATGAACATCACACAATAAAATTTTAAAATATACCATAAACAATAAATATTTGGATATTGATTTTCTTGAACTTAACCAGTTGTATCCCATTGTAAACCATTAATATTTGGATATTCATTTTCTTGAACTTAACCAGTTGTATCCCATTCAGGTTCTTCTGTATCATTTTGGCATGTCTTTATTATCACTTAAAGCATTTCTTTGTTTTCTGTTTATTCAAGGTCACCATATAATACACTCCTGCACCTGCAAAAGAATTGGATATCCATCCAGGGATCCCTGATTCCTTTCAGTGGAAAATGGTTTAGGAACCAAGATCTTATTGTGATTTTTTGCAATTTTCATTATTTTGTGTCCTTGCATTATCCGGAGCTAGGAAATTTAAAATACACATTCACCTTATACACTGTGTATTTAGTGTTACATTTATCCATATATATACAGACAGGGACATATATTTGTGTTATTATCATGAATTTGTAGTGATAACTCCAGTTTCAGTCTAACCTACTAAACCCCTCCCAGATGTGTATATCTCTTTTCACATGTGAGAACCACCCTGATATCAGTATATCAAAATAAAATCCATTTATTTATTCATTTTCTCAGTTCTACAATACATATAAAATACAATAGTATCAGAATTGTTATAGCTATAACATTACCAACAATAACCTACTAAGTAAACTACAACAATATTTTATAGTTTGTCATCTTTGTTATCTTCAGACTAAGAATATATAGTCCAGGTTAAAGTATAGGTTTGCTTATATTTTTCTTTCAGATATAGATATACTATTCATTAAAAATATTAGAATAATAGTATCAAATGACATTATTTAAAATTGGCAAATCTTTTGGTAATTGGTAAAAAGGGACGCAAGTATTATAAAAGCAGATTAAAGACGATACTAGTGTAAAGGAGTATTGGTATAAAGACATCCACTAGAACTCAAATAAAAACCTTTCTAAAATCTAAATTGGGGACCAGCAGGTGGCATGGTGATTAAGACGCTGGACACTGCCTCATGGCTGACCATGATTCAAGTTCTGAACCTGGTGGCTTGCTTTCTCACTTTCCCTCTCTATCTCCGACTTGCTTTTTCACTTTCCATCTCTCTCTGTGTCTCTTTTTTTTTTTTGAGAGGTTTTTTAGCTATAGGGCACGTACACGCCCCAGAAAGGCAGAGAGGAACAGAGAGACAGAAAGCAAGGGGATGGTCACACCACAATCCCTTCTCCTCCATTCTCTTCTCGGGATGTTAGACATGCAAGCACACGTGCCTGGCCTGAGTTCAAGCCTAAATAAGTTATGTAAAGAAATAAGAATAGTGGTACCAGTACTTGGGGGCAATTTCTTGCTTTCTGTTTCGCTATATCTTCCTATCTTTCTGGCGCACACACATGCCCTATAGCAAAAGAAAAAAAAGAAAAAAGAAAAAAAAATAAGAATATTGAATAAGTAGAGTAAAACAAAAAAAATACACATAGTAATTATGAAATTATAAAGTTAAGTTTAAAGATATTGGACATATCAAATGTGATTGGATTTAATTGCACATTAAAAAATATTTCAGGGCCAGTAGAGGGGATTGTGGTTAAGTGACTAGATCCCACATGTTTTGACTGTGTGGTTTGAGTCCTTGACATGGCAGCTTAAAAAACATACCAGTCATGTGTGTGTGCTCAAAATCACTAAAGGAAGGACAAAAAGGGATTGAAGCATGGCTCCCTGTGGGGGTGATTTCTCACTTTTTCTGTCTCTTTCTGTCTTTTGCAATAAGCACACATGTCCTCTAGCAAAATTTTAAAAAATAAATAAAAAATAAACTCTTCCTCTACATCAATTTGAACATTGTAATATTCTCACCTACTCATGCTAAAGGTATGGGTAATATTTAGATTTATTTATTCTTGTTGATCTACAAAGATATTTGGAAGAGATATTTAGGATTATATTTTTCTAAATACTTTTAGAGAAATTTAACTCTCGTGTGTTGTTTCTTTTTTAAAATTTATGATAAAGGGTGGGCATGCACATGAGAGAAAGAGAAATATTGCTAGAAAAGGACAGTTTAGCATGAAAGAAATAATGTTTTCAAAGGAGTTTATTCATTATCATCAATATATTATGTACAGTATGTAAAATATTTTGCATTCTTTAAGCTCTGTAAATCAGTAGTTTCGTTTTTGTTTTTTCAGGGCATGTTATTCACTCCACTCCTAATTTTACATTCACATCAACTCAAAAATCACTTAAACCCACTTCTATTTTCTGTTTTCATCCATGCCCACCTTCCTTTTTATTTTCCATTCACATATAGTTAAAGGAAGGGTATAATTGTTCTCAGATAAATAGGTTTGGCTAACATGACAAGATTGTTTGGGAATTTTTGTCTGACATATAGATTTTTGTTTTATCAATTATAGAATCCCAAACCAAATATTTAGTACTAATTCTAGGGGGTATTTAATGGTTTCTTTCTTGTTTAACATTGGAGTATTGTATAGGGCTGGCTCTGTGGTGCAGTGGTAATGCACTGCTCAAGAGAAACCAGATATCCCATGGCAACTTGCACTTCAAGTAACTGGCCTAGTCAGCCAGAAACATGCCAGACAAACATGCAAGTGCCCAAGAAAAAAGGCTAGAGGAGCTGGAGAAAGAGGATCATGGTATGATGGGATCCCGTGGAAGGTGCTCCTCTTTCTTTTTCTCTCATATATACAGGCATGTGTTCTATCATGAATAAAGGAAA
The DNA here is from genome assembly GCF_000334495.1 of Tupaia belangeri chinensis. Classification (NCBI taxonomy): domain Eukaryota; kingdom Metazoa; phylum Chordata; class Mammalia; order Scandentia; family Tupaiidae; genus Tupaia; species Tupaia belangeri. The sequence goes on from NW_006159757.1 coordinate 4,339,230, forward strand.
AAAATAAATAAGTATTGTATAAATGAATGTATGTGCATAACACTTACCAGCACAAATTGATAAACAGCTGTGAGTTAAACACCTGTGTAATTACCACATAGAAAAGAAAAAAAGGTAAGAGACAAAGAAACTACATCTTTACCTATTGCAACTTTCTACATTTCCCCTGAGAAAATCACTCTCCTAACATTTACGTTATGCATCTCCTTCCTTTTATTTATATTCGATCAACTATATCAGCTTCCCTATATAATACTTCACTTTTCCTAATTTTAAACTTTACATGAGTAGAATTATATATATGTGTGTGTATTTTTATTTCACACATTGCATTTTTTCTCATTTAAATTTTGTTTGAAGGTTCATCTATGATAATACATATGGCAATATTTTCCATTTTGATTTTATATAATGTTCAATTGTTTGACATGTATTTATCTGGGCATAATGATGGACATTTAGGTGGACTCCAGTGGGCTCTGTGGATAGTCTCTATTAACCTTATATGCCCCAGTGATACATTCATGAATTGTTCTACACTAGGTAACTATAAATGGAAATCTTGTGTCATTCATCATGTACCTCTTGATATGCTAAACAGTTTTACAGAATGTTTTTTTTTCAAGTTAAATTCCCACTCAAATTGTTTAGCATTGTCTTTTTTTCCATATGCATATTAACATTGCAATCATATTTTTAAAAATATTTTTGGAGTCAGCAGGTGATGTGGTGGTTGAGGTTCTAAGACTCCCACGTTGTCCACCCCTATTTGAATACCGAAACTGGCAGCTTGCTTTCTCACTTTCCCTTTCTCTCTGTCTCTCACTGGTCAAATTTAAAAATAATATGAACAAATAAAATTAAATAAATAAATAATTCTTTAGAAAATATATTTTGTCATCCATGGAGTAGGTGGCATTTTAAGCTTCCACTTTCATGTCTAATCACTGGAATAGACCATTTTTTCGTATTTTTATTGACCATCCCTATTTGTTGGTTTCCTATTTCCATTGACTCATCTAGTCTTTATTCCATGCCAGCACATATTTCATTTTGGATTAGCAGATGAATTCTCAACAATGTAAGTGGAATGTCATTCACAAAGGAAGCTATTTTAATTTGGGGGCTTCTCAAATTACATTCCATTAGTTACAAAGATACAAACATTTATGTGACTAACACTCATTCTGTAGCCAGCAGTGCCCCCGTGTTATTACAGTAACACTTAATTTTGGGTAAAGAAAAATACAGCTAGAAATCTAAAGGGAGAAAAACATATGAGGCATCCACAAGATCAACATAGATAATAAAGTACTACTGTTCTCACCACCTGGCAAACATGTAAACAGGACAATTAAAGAACTGCCAAAGAGCTGTCAAAGCCCAAGGAGAAAGACAAACTTCTTTTTTCCCTTTCTTGCTTATAATTCACATGCAAGCACACGTGCCTGGCCTGAGTTCAAGCCACCAGGTCCAGGACTCAAACTGCATTCGACTGCTTGGGAGTCCGGTGACATAGCCATTACGCCAACTGCTAGTCCCGCTCTCCCTCTCCCTCTCTGTCTCTGGTCAAATGAAAATAAATAAAGAAATAAATAAAATAAAAATAAATAATTCTTTTAAAAAATCTAAATAAGTTATGTAAAGAAATAAGAATAGTGGTACCAGTACTTGGGGGCAATTTCTTGCTTTCTGTTTCGCTATATCTTCCTATCTTTCTGGCGCACACACATGCCCTATAGCAAAAGAAAAAAAAGAAAAAAGAAAAAGAAATAAGAATATTGAATAAGTAGAGTAAAACAAAAAAAATACACATAGTAATTATGAAATTATAAAGTTAAGTTTAAAGATATTGGACATATCAAATGTGATTGGATTTAATTGCACATTAAAAAATATTTCAGGGCCAGTAGAGGGGATTGTGGTTAAGTGACTAGATCCCACATGTTTTGACTGTGTGGTTTGAGTCCTTGACATGGCAGCTTAAAAAACATACCAGTCATGTGTGTGTGCTCAAAATCACTAAAGGAAGGACAAAAAGGGATTGAAGCATGGCTCCCTGTGGGGGTGATTTCTCACTTTTTCTGTCTCTTTCTGTCTTTTGCAATAAGCACACATGTCCTCTAGCAAAATTTTAAAAAATAAATAAAAAATAAACTCTTCCTCTACATCAATTTGAACATTGTAATATTCTCACCTACTCATGCTAAAGGTATGGGTAATATTTAGATTTATTTATTCTTGTTGATCTACAAAGATATTTGGAAGAGATATTTAGGATTATATTTTTCTAAATACTTTTAGAGAAATTTAACTCTCGTGTGTTGTTTCTTTTTTAAAATTTATGATAAAGGGTGGGCATGCACATGAGAGAAAGAGAAATATTGCTAGAAAAGGACAGTTTAGCATGAAAGAAATAATGTTTTCAAAGGAGTTTATTCATTATCATCAATATATTATGTACAGTATGTAAAATATTTTGCATTCTTTAAGCTCTGTAAATCAGTAGTTTCGTTTTTGTTTTTTCAGGGCATGTTATTCACTCCACTCCTAATTTTACATTCACATCAACTCAAAAATCACTTAAACCCACTTCTATTTTCTGTTTTCATCCATGCCCACCTTCCTTTTTATTTTCCATTCACATATAGTTAAAGGAAGGGTATAATTGTTCTCAGATAAATAGGTTTGGCTAACATGACAAGATTGTTTGGGAATTTTTGTCTGACATATAGATTTTTGTTTTATCAATTATAGAATCCCAAACCAAATATTTAGTACTAATTCTAGGGGGTATTTAATGGTTTCTTTCTTGTTTAACATTGGAGTATTGTATAGGGCTGGCTCTGTGGTGCAGTGGTAATGCACTGCTCAAGAGAAACCAGATATCCCATGGCAACTTGCACTTCAAGTAACTGGCCTAGTCAGCCAGAAACATGCCAGACAAACATGCAAGTGCCCAAGAAAAAAGGCTAGAGGAGCTGGAGAAAGAGGATCATGGTATGATGGGATCCCGTGGAAGGTGCTCCTCTTTCTTTTTCTCTCATATATACAGGCATGTGTTCTATCATGAATAAAGGAAAAAAATAAATAAGTATTGTATAAATGAATGTATGTGCATAACACTTACCAGCACAAATTGATAAACAGCTGTGAGTTAAACACCTGTGTAATTACCACATAGAAAAGAAAAAAAGGTAAGAGACAAAGAAACTACATCTTTACCTATTGCAACTTTCTACATTTCCCCTGAGAAAATCACTCTCCTAACATTTACGTTATGCATCTCCTTCCTTTTATTTATATTCGATCAACTATATCAGCTTCCCTATATAATACTTCACTTTTCCTAATTTTAAACTTTACATGAGTAGAATTATATATATGTGTGTGTATTTTTATTTCACACATTGCATTTTTTCTCATTTAAATTTTGTTTGAAGGTTCATCTATGATAATACATATGGCAATATTTTCCATTTTGATTTTATATAATGTTCAATTGTTTGACATGTATTTATCTGGGCATAATGATGGACATTTAGGTGGACTCCAGTGGGCTCTGTGGATAGTCTCTATTAACCTTATATGCCCCAGTGATACATTCATGAATTGTTCTACACTAGGTAACTATAAATGGAAATCTTGTGTCATTCATCATGTACCTCTTGATATGCTAAACAGTTTTACAGAATGTTTTTTTTTCAAGTTAAATTCCCACTCAAATTGTTTAGCATTGTCTTTTTTTCCATATGCATATTAACATTGCAATCATATTTTTAAAAATATTTTTGGAGTCAGCAGGTGATGTGGTGGTTGAGGTTCTAAGACTCCCACGTTGTCCACCCCTATTTGAATACCGAAACTGGCAGCTTGCTTTCTCACTTTCCCTTTCTCTCTGTCTCTCACTGGTCAAATTTAAAAATAATATGAACAAATAAAATTAAATAAATAAATAATTCTTTAGAAAATATATTTTGTCATCCATGGAGTAGGTGGCATTTTAAGCTTCCACTTTCATGTCTAATCACTGGAATAGACCATTTTTTCGTATTTTTATTGACCATCCCTATTTGTTGGTTTCCTATTTCCATTGACTCATCTAGTCTTTATTCCATGCCAGCACATATTTCATTTTGGATTAGCAGATGAATTCTCAACAATGTAAGTGGAATGTCATTCACAAAGGAAGCTATTTTAATTTGGGGGCTTCTCAAATTACATTCCATTAGTTACAAAGATACAAACATTTATGTGACTAACACTCATTCTGTAGCCAGCAGTGCCCCCGTGTTATTACAGTAACACTTAATTTTGGGTAAAGAAAAATACAGCTAGAAATCTAAAGGGAGAAAAACATATGAGGCATCCACAAGATCAACATAGATAATAAAGTACTACTGTTCTCACCACCTGGCAAACATGTAAACAGGACAATTAAAGAACTGCCAAAGAGCTGTCAAAGCCCAAGGAGAAAGACAAACTTCTTTTTTCCCTTTCTTGCTTATAATTCAGGCTGGAGAGTACAAACCCCTATGTTGAACTGCCAAACTGGTCTCTGTGGTGTTATATAAGCTTGCACCATCATTTCCTGAACAGCTTCCATACTTCCTGGAATTTCACAGCTGTACACGCTCCAGACTAAATCTGGCTTCAGGAAGCCAAGCCTTTTACATTAGCCTTCCAACTCCTGGTAATAAAGTTTTCCAACAGGAATTAATTATGACAAGGAAATGCAGCTGCAGCATATTCACACTTGCTGAGATAAAATTCAAAAATAGTGTTGGTTTATTCATTCACTGAAGTTCATTCATCCCACAAGACAAAGATGGATTACCTCCAAGCCTCTTCAGGATGAAGTAAGTTACTATATTAATGGTAAAACAAAATAAGACAAACCAAAGCATAGCGAACAGAGAAGCCATAGATTTACAACTTCAGTGTTTTTACATACAACACAAACATTTATTTTAAGTGCTTCTGTGGATTTTCCTTTCTCTTTTTTTTTTCTGAGGTTTATTTAAGTTTCTTCCAGGAGCGAGAGAGACCAAGGAAGAGAGACAGAGACAGAAACAGAGACAGAGATACAGGCACCCCAATAGAGTCTTTCACACTGCAATCCATCCATAGCTTCACACAGCCCCAGATCATGAGTGCAGAGCCAGTGTGTTCAAGATTCCTGGAAATGAACCTACAACCCTCCCATGTGGGTCAACTTTCAGGAGTGTTATGTTACCAATGCACCACTGTCCAACCTCCTTTTTATTTCTTTTCTTATAAGACTCATTTTTCCCTATTTTTTTACTTCCTTTTTTTTTAAAAAAAGCAATATTAATATTTTAAATTTTCAAATATGAAGTATGTGACCCCCAACATACTTTACTCTCTTTAAAGTATGTGATTTACTTAAAGAAAATTATTATTAGTAATAATATTTGTGTTACATTTTTAAATTTTTTTATTCATTTGCTTATTTCTTGAGAGAGAGAGAGAGAAAGACAAGCACCTATAAGACCCTACTACAGAGGTAGGGTCTCATAGCAAGATTCAGTGCTCATCCTCTGACCCTTCATCCATCTACATTATGGACACTTGTGAGTGTGAGCTGCATGAACAACTCAAGCAGAGAACCAAACCCCGACCTTCCATGTGGCTTCCAGGATGAAGAGTTTTGTGTAGCTACTGTCTCACCATGACTGGGCATTTAGTTTGCATTTGCTTTTTGTGTTCTAAATGAGGGAAGAGAAAAGTATCATGGTGAGGACCATCTATGAAAAACCATAGGAATATTTCATCACAGAGTGACTCATGAAATGAGGAAAGATTGTATGAAGGAATACCTTATTGCACGAGAATTTTCTTTCTATTTTTTAAAATTTGCTATAGAGTTTGTGCACTTGCTGGATGGAGAAAGAGAATGAGAGAGAGTGAGACAGACAGAGAAAGTGAGACATTGCCTTCCAGAGGGTTGACTATGCTACAAACCCTTCTCTTCCACTCTTCTCAGGATGTGGGGCACACAAACATACCCCTGCCCAGTGTTTTTCAAGCCTCCAGGTCTGGGTCTTAAACCTTACAGTCGGCTATGTGATATTCAATGCCTTAACTACTGTGTCACCTGGGTGGTCCTGTGGGAGAATTTTCTATTTTCTATATCTTTCTATATTACCTCCTGAATTCAATAAATACACTTTCTTTTTCTTCACTTGCCTATATATAAGTACCTATCTTGAATTCTAATAATTCTAATAATTACTCATCTAATTATACTCATGTGTGACTATGTATGAATAGTCAAGAAATGGAAAATCTATTTAGAAATTTTTTTCATGTATGATAATTTGTAAATGGTGACAAAATGCAGTCATTTATCTATGAGCTCTTCTGTAGGTAAATTTTCCTTCCTTATATAGAAAGATTTCATGGAAGCTGATTGATACTCATAAAAAATTATGTTCATAAAAATTGTGCTACTTTGTGCCTTTCACCTTCAATATAAGCTTGGACTCAACAAGTTAAATCATTTTCAGCTACTAAAACTTCACTTTATTTTTCCATAGAGTCTAAGATTAATTATAATACTTAACTTTTTTTTACAAAGTTTCTACTGGGGGCCAGCAGGTGGTATAGTGGTTAATGCACTGGATTCTCACATCACCAGCAGCGTGAAAATCGTGCCAAGCATGTGTGCATGCATTCCTAAAATCCCAAGAGACTGAGAAGGAGTTGTGATGTAGCTATCCCTCTTAAGAGGTGATTCCTCAGTTTCCCTCTGTCTGTCTCTGACGAGCACATGCATCCTATGGCAAAAACAAACAAACAAACAAAAAAAACCAAACACCTTAAAAACAAGGTTTTTTTCTGGAATATATACAACCTAAAATTTGCATAGGATTTTATGGTTGTCATAGTGATTTAACACATAAAAAAATAGGGGGTCTTTAAGAAGTTTATAGAAAATGTATACCATGAAAAAAGTATGCATGAATTTCAAAGTTGTTTTGTACCAATGTAAACTTGTGACTTGTGGTTTAATTCAATTTTTCCACATGCTTTTTTTTGAAGTTGCGTCATATTCTTGCATCTCCACAGGAACTCTTATGATGGGAAGGATAGATATTACATTTCTCAATTCACGAATGAAGACACTAAAAATAATTAAAGTGACTTTGATATGTACTTTAGCATATACATCAGAACTACCAAAAATACCTAGTTTCTCTGGTGCTTGCTATTATTTTTTAAAATGGAATTAGATTACTTCTCAATTACTTGATTCAGTCTCCACCTCTATTTTATACATAATCAGAATCTATAAAATGTACTAATCCTTGCCCTCTATAATATGTGATTCAATAGCTATTCCTATTCATAGCTAGCCTACAGAGAAAATTTCTACCTACTCTTTTTTTAAAAAATATGAGCACTTTTCGATACCATATTTTACTTAAATTTGTTACTGTAGGAAAAGATGTGTTTTATAAGACAGAATATGTAGGTAGTAGTAATATAATATAATATAATATAATATAATATAATATAATATAATATAATGTTAGTATAGTGGATTTTATGGTTGATACATGCCCGATTTCTATTTACTATCTTGTAGATGATCCTACATTATCAGTCTATTTAGTCCAATTGATACTCTATCTGGTTATAATGGTTAATAAATGGCCTGATACTGGTCGGTTTGAGACCTCTACTCAACCAAGTGTCGTACTGTTTCAGGATAGGCTTGGGTTATTTATTCATTTATTTTATTTTATTTTTTGGAGAGATTTTTGTTTTAGGGCATGTGCGCTCGCCAGAGAGACAGACATAAAGTAAGAAATCTCTCCCCAGGGAGGATGACCACGGCACAGTCCCTTCTCCTCCACTCTCCTCGGGATTCTGGACATGCACACACACAAACAAGCTCAGCATGAACCGCAAGGTCCGGGCCTTGAACTGTGGTCGACTACATGGGAGCCCAGAGACGTGACCATTACACCATCTGTTTGCCCAGGCTTGGGTTATTATAGCTCAGTCATCAATAATGTGAAAACATTTGCTAAAAAGCTCTTGGGGAAAGGTGACATTAGTCTGATTCATCCAGAGAAATAGAACAAGCAGAATGTGTGTGTGTGTGTGTGTGTGTGTGTGTGTGTGTGTGTGTGATTTATTATAAGGAATTGGCTCATATTATTGTGGAAGTTTGGGAAATCGAAGATCTGGTGGGGTAGGTGTACAGGTTTGAGACTCGGAATGATTGCAGTCTGCATTAAGGCTTTTGTCTGGAGAGGTCCCTCTTGCTTGAGGGAGGTCAATTATTTTTTCTGTTAAGGCTTTCAACTAATTAAATGAGGCTATCTGCTTTATCAACTAATGTCAGTGTTACTCTCATTCAGAAAACACCTTCATATAAGCATCTAGTGTAATATTTGACTAAATATCTGAACATGGTGGCCCATCCATGTTGACACATAAAATAAATTATTATGACTGTGTTCTCTTTTTTTTCCCTCAGCTTAATACCTACAGAGACCAAATAAAACCAATGTTAGTGAAACTGTCTTGGCCATCACAGAAATGTCTCTTTTTAAAAACCAACACAGAAAAATAGAGCTCAGAGCCTGCAGTATTAGAGAGAGACAAAGAGAAAGAGAGAGTGCGCTATTATGATAGGAATTCAATCATTTCTAACACTGCTGCAAATTAATTATTTACAATGAAGTAGAAATTTTTCTTTATTTCTTAAACTCGTTTAAATTCTGTTTCTAAAAAAGCAAGTTCTGGGCAATGTTATATTTGGCAGACATTTCAGTCTATCCCTAAGTTTATAAATAGAAAATTAAATCTAAGGAAATAAAGTTTTACCTAAAATAACTCACCAACTACTTGCATATCTGAGACTAGAACCTGAAACTTGGGCTTTGAGACCAGAGTTATTTTTGTTTTGTTTCAATTTTTGCTTCTTGAGTAGCATAAAAAAAAAAAAAAGGATGACAAATGAATGCTTATTCTAGATGATATGTTAATTTTTTATATTTAAAAAGAGTATATTTTAATTCAATATAGGGTACATGCACTTGTCAGAGAGACACACACACATAAAAAGGGAACATGAGAAAACAACTTCCAGGGAGATGGCTATGCCACAGTCTCTTCTCCATTCTCCTGTTGGGATTTTGTGCACGCATACACACATGCCCCGTGTGTTGTTTTAAGCCACGGTGACGTAACCATTACGCCATCTGCTGGTCTCAACAGCTTGTGATTTTCACAGGTTGCTTACCAATGCACAAACTCTAGCATATAGAAGCTCCACAAATAGATATAAAGCTGTGTTTAGGCACATGAGTAGTGGTGAAAGATGCAGTGTGTTGTTGATGGTCAGCTCCAGTGGAAGAATTTCAATGCAGGTCCCTGCTAAAGCAAATGAGAAAGAGAAAATATTGAAAGCAGGAAGAGAATGAAGATATCCCACACATCAAAGAATGAAGCCAAATATTTTGTCTGACATCTCATCATAGACAATAAAGACTGAAAAAAAAATGTGATGAAAATTTTCAGAGATGAAAAGAAAACAAAATAAAACTAAAACCTTCATATTCTATGATCAACAATTGTATATTTTAAAAACAACAATTGGGACCAGCAGATGGCTCAGTGGTTATATCACTGGACTCCCATGTAGCTGACGGCAGTTAGAGTCCCGGAACCAGTGGCTTGAAACTCACACTGGACATGTGTGTGTGCATGCCCAAGTCCCAGGAGGAGAATGGAGGAAAAGAGATTGCAGCATGGCCATCCCCCCGGGGGGTGATTTCTTACTTTCTCTCTTTCTCTCTCTCTCTCTCTCTCTTTGTGTGTGTGTGTGTGTGTGTGTGTGTGTGTGTGTGTATTTCTCTAGTGAGCACACATACCCTATAGCAAAAATATCTCTCAAAAAATATATGTATTTTTTAAATTAGCAAATGCTAAAATAATTAATTGTTAGCAGAAGTATACTACAAAAAACTAACAGATAGTCATCAGGCTGCAAGCAAATAGCAGATGGAAAGTTGTAGTGTAAGACAGATAAAGACTACAAGTAAATATTTTAAATTTACCATTTTTTTCTACTTATAAAAGACAACAGGCTGTTTAAAGTCAGTCATTAAACTGAAAGCTAGATTTTATAAAATACACAGAAATATAAAACTTTTTAAATGATGTGGGGTGAGATAAGTCAACATAGTTTAGCTTGTTTGTTATATTGTTAACAGAGTGTGAAGTTCAAAATGGGAATTGTCAAATGTATTGTAAAAAACATCTAGAGTGTAAAGTAGGGAATAGAGAATAGCATGTGTGGCACGTAAAGTGGAGCATTATTGATTCCAATAAGCTCTGTTAAATTAAAGATACATATTGTTAGCTTGGAAACAATCACTAAAAATAAGTAAAATTAAGATGTCTATAAGAAAAACAAGATAGGATATTAAAAATATAGTTCTTACTCTAGGTAGCTGTTTGTCCCTCCAAATACATACCAAACACACGCACACACACACACATACACACACACATGCAATACTCTTGGCATAAGTGGCAGACAGAGAAAGAAAATGTTAGAAACAAACCATTAATAAAAGGTGGGGGGAAAATTTACCAAATCCCTGCAAGCATTTTCTCACATACTTCCTATGATCCTCTGTCACAAGCTATAACTGTTCTAGAGAGTCGTAGGGGATAGAATAAAAGAGAACTTACGTATTTCCTAAAATTGCTCTAAAACCACCACCAGAAAAAGAAAGTGCAACCTAACAGTTAGTAAATCAGGACACTGACTTCAGGGAAGTGGCTTTGAATTATATGTTTTTTGAAGTGACAATTTTTTTTTTTGAGAGATTTTCACTGTAGGGCGCGTGCGCTCGCCAGACAGACAGAGAGAGACATAGAGACAGAAAGCGAGAAATCACCCCCCAGGGGGGATGGTCACGCCACAATCCCTTCTCCTCCATTCTCCTCTCGGGATCTTGGGCACGCACGCACACACGCCCGGCGTGAGTTTTAAGCCACAGGGTCCAGGACGTGAACCACGGTCGACTACATGGGAATCCAGGGACATAGCCATTACGCTAACTGCTGGTTCCCTGAAGTGACAATTTTTAAAAGGAGTAGCTATTAAAAAAAAAAAAGGCCAAAGGGAAAATAAAAAGCGAGGGGGAACCCCTTCATCATGCGAAGCAGAAAAACAGAGTCAAGGGGAAAATTTAGGGTCATGCCAGACAATGCCCCTAAAAATTATTTGTGAGCATTGACTACCTCCTCCCACTGCAAAATAACAAAAGCACAAATGCAACTGGACTTTACTACTAAGAGTTAGTTAGTTAACAAGAAATCTTATTAAAGCACTCTGAATCCAAAAAATGAACAGAAGAACAGGTTTATACAAAGTTATTACAAAATAATCAGCAAAGAGAAATCTCACATGTTCGCTGCTGTATTCCTCTCCCAATACCAACCCCACATAAACAGAAGAAAATGGAAACCATATTTTATCTTAAATAGGCTCAAAAACCACCTCAAATGAGAAATTTTAAAAACTAAGATGAAATAAAGAGCGCAGATTAAATACAGAAAAGAAAGAAATGAAAGAATATGATAAAATGATTTCAGAAATGAAGACTGAATTGTAAGATATGTAAAAGAGAACAGACTTGAAAATTTAAGAGACATTGAAAAGAAACAAACACAGGAAATAACCAAGACTATGAAAGTTAGATTAAACAAATTCTAAAAAAACAGAAAGTGATTGAAATGAGAATTAAGCAAGAAAGAATGGCATACATATAATTGAATTTCTTAAAAAAAGAAAATACAGGACAATGCAAACAAATTACATACTTATTGTACATGCATGAAATGCTTTCCAGGTATCTAAATGTAAACATTTAAAGGACTTATTGGATAGCTTGGAAAATCAATCCATATGATAAAATCCAAGACACATTCTAGTACAACTCAAATTCCAAAAGACACAAAATTGAAATCAATGTTTTAGAAAATACTGTACCTAGAAAGGCAACAGTCAAGCAGCATTTTCAAAAATCTCCATGAAATAAAATGCAAAACAAGGATTTTATTAATAAAGTAATGTGGTAGATTAGAAACCAACCATGCCAGTCATATCAATAAACGTGAATGATTTCATTCATTCATTTTAAAAAATCAGTTTGGCTCACAAAGTAAAACAGCTGTTATAATAAAGACAAGAGATCTGCACCTCAACAAAGTGATGCAGTAAGGCTAAAAAGAAGTGGAAATGTTTTTGAGAAATGGAAACAATAATGAAACAGGTATTGTAATCCTTAAATCAGACAAATCAATCCAAGGAGCATTAAACATGATGAAAGAAGGACAGGTTATAACATTAAAAGTTCCCTTTCACAATGAAGTGAATATACCTGTGCCAAATATTAGTAACTATTTTTATGAAGTCAGCCTGTGAAAGAAAACATAGATTGAACCATACTAATAGTAGATGGCTTTAGATTACTATCAGCTCAAGATAGTTCAACTGGGGGACCAGCAGTTAGCATAATGGCTATGTCACTGGACTCCCACATAGTCGACTGCGGTTCAAGTCCTGGACCCAGTGGCTTAAACTCACGTTGGGCATGTGTGCGTGCATGTCCAAGATCTCGAGAGGAGAATGGAGGAGAAGGGATTGCAGCGTGGCCATCCCCCTGGGGGGTGATTTCTCGCTTTCTGTCTCTCTGTCTCTCTGTCTCTCTCTGTCTGTCTGGCGAGCTCACGCGCCCTATAGCGAAAACCTCTCCAAAAAAAAAAAAAATAGCTCAACTGGATCAAAAATAAGTCAGAAATAAAAGATTTTTATCAATATATCAATAAGGTAGATCTTAGGGAGATACAATTAAGAAAAATGTAACCTGAAGATATGATAGTATATCTGCGAAACTGTGGAAAATCGGTACTAAAATTAGCTCAACCAATAAAATAATTCAGCAATGTAGCATGACATAAAGTTAAAGTACAGATTTCAATACTATTATTATAATAAACAATAACTAGTTATCAGACATAACGGTAGAAAAAATTTCATTGACAATAACAAAATAACCAAATACTTAGGGATAAACTCAACTAGAACTATGTAACGTCTTTATAAGGAAATGTTCAACCTACCCCTGAACAATGCAATATTAGATTTGAATAAATGAGTGGAAATCACTTATTTATCCTGACCAGGATGAATCAATGCCATCAATGTGGTAGTTCTTCCTATGTTAATTAATTTAGTGTACTTTCAATGATATGATGATAAACATTTTGTGGAGCTAACCAAGTCAATGCTAAAGCTCATATGGAAAAAAATAAACTTGCAAAAAAAGCCAGGAAATCACTAGAAAAAGAAAAAATATCTCAAAAGGCAATAGCCCCATTAGACTTTAAAACATTTGAGAGTCTCATAATTAAAACAGAGTGGTACTAGAGCATAAATAAATAGAAGACCAGTGGAATAAGAATAGAAATCACAGAAATAGAGCCACATACATATGAAAATACAGCTTATTATATGAGTGGCATACCATATCAAAGAAATAAACATAATCTATTTCATAATTGGTATGGGAACAACTGGATAGCAATCTTAAAATAATAGTAAAAATAACATTAGGAGACCAATAAGTGGTGGGATGCTTAAGGTGCTCGACTCTCACATGGTCGATCATGTTTTGGGCCCTGGACCCGGTAGCTTGAAAGTCACACTGGACGTGTGTGTGTGTGTGTGTGCTCAAAATGACATAAGGAGAATGGAGAAGGCATTCCTCCTGGGGGAGTGATTTCTCACTTTGACTGTCTCTCTTAAGCAAACACATGCAACCTATGACAAAAACCTTAAAAAAAAAAAAAAAGATAATCATTAGATCCTTGCTTAACCCCATACATGAGAATTCTGTCCTTTGATATTAGCTCAAATTTCATTTACATGTTATCTTTACCTGTGCTTAAAATTGTCACTACATAATCGAAGATCAAGTTTACCTATAGATAGGATCTTCGATTTAGAAAACAAAACATCTGACCTAGACAAAATCACCAAGAAGAATGAAAAAATTAACCAAAAAAAAAAAAAACGATAACATACAGAAAATACTAGATACCATTAAATGCCCCAATATCCAAATAATTTGTATTGCAAAATGTGAAGAAATTAATAAGGACATAAAAAATCTATTTCATGAAATACTTGCAGAAGATTGTCCCAGCATTCAAACATTCATCTCCAAGATACAAAGGATCCTAAGAAAATCCTTACCACAGCACATTGTAGCCAGATTGGTCAAAATCACAGATAAAGAAAATATTCTGAAAATGACAATAGAGAAGCATCAAGTTACTTACAAGGTTATCACATTGGACTAATATCAGACCTCTCAAGTGAAATAATGTAAGCAAGGAAATAATAAGATGTATTCAAAATGGTAAAAGAAAAACAATTTCAACCAAGAATACTATTTCCAGAAAGACTTCCTTTCATATAGGATGAAAAAATAAAATAATTCTCAAACAAGCATAAACCGAAAGAATTCACCAACACTAGACCATCTCTTCAAAAAGTACTGAAGGAAGTACTATATCAGGAAAACTAAAGAAAGATAAACAGAAATAAGAGAACAAAAAGGAACCAAAACAATGGCTAACAAAAGGGTAGGGACAAGTTGCAAATAGCAATAATAACATTGAATGTTAATGGATTAAACGATATAATAAAAAAATACAGGATGAATGAATAAAAATCAGGAGTTCTCTATATGCTGCCTACAAGAAATATACTTCAAAGATAAAGACAAATATAGACTGAAAGTGAAGGACTGGGAAAGGATATTCCTATCGAATGTAAATCAAACAAGGCTGGAGATAAATTACAGTACTGATATCAGACAAAATAGATTTTAAGACAAAAATAATAAGAGACAAAGAAAGGCAGTATATATTGTGGTTAATTTTTCTTATTTTTTAAGAGAGATTTTTTGCTTTAGGAAACATGTGCTTACCGGAGAGACAGAAAGCAAGAAATCACCCCCTGGGGTGGCGGTGGTGGCCATGCCATAGTCCCTTGTCTATTCTCCTCTCAGGATCTTGGACATACGTACACATGCACCCATCATGAGGTTTAAGCCACCAGGTCTGGTTGGAGTTCAGTGACGTAACATTATGCCATCTGCTGGTCCCTCTATGTTTTTTTTAAGCAAAATGACTTTTCCAACAACTCAATAGTACTAAAAGGGGTAATTCATCAAGAAGCGATAACATTTATAAATACCTACTCATCCAATATGGAGCACCCAAATACATGAAAAATAGACTGTGTGATCAGAAAAGAAAGATAGACTTCAAAACAATAATGGTTGGAGATCTCAACATATTTTCTCACCTCCACATGGAACAATTTTGAAGACTGGCCACATGAGAGGGAAGAAAAAAAAAACAACAAATAAAAACAAAAACCAAACCTTTACAAATTCAAAGGCATAGAAACTATATCTAGCAACTTCTCCGACCACAATGGAATTAAAGTTGAAGTTAACTACAAAATAAAAAACCTTGAAAATACACAAAAGCATGGGAACTAAACAACCTACTCCTGAATGACTTCCCAAACACTGAAAAAATTAAGACTGAAATCAAAAGGTTCATTCTAACTAATGATAAGGAGCAGAAGTGTTGTCATAACCTACAAAACACAGCAAAAACAGTCATAATAGGGGATGTTCCTAGCAATGAGTGCTCACAAGAAAAAAATAGAAAGGCTGCAAATAGACAACCTAACAACATACCTCTGGGAACTGGAAAAACAACAAAAAAAGCCCAAAAAATGACAGGAGAAAAGAAATAATAAAGATTCGAGAAAAAATAAATGGAATAGAGAACAAAAGAACTACACAGAAAACGAATGAAACCAAAATCTGGTTCTTTGAGAAGATAAACAAAATTGACTCAGTGTTGTCTACACTAATTAAGAACAGAGCTAGGAACAATATAAATCTAATCAGCAGTGAAGTGAATATAATAACAGACATAACAAATACAAAAGGTCGTCAAAATACTATGAATGTCTATACATCAAAAAACAAGACAAGAGAATGAAATGGGCAAATTTCTGGACACATGTAATCTATCAAAATTGAATCAGGAAAAATAGAAAGCCTGAATCAGTAATAAATTTTCTCCCAACAAAGAAAAGCCCAGGCCTCGGGACTAGCAGTTGGCGTAATGGCTATGTCGCTGGACTCCCATGTAGTCAACTGCAGTTCATGCCCAGACCCAATGGCTTAACCTCACGCCGGGCACGTGTGCCTGCACGTCAAAGATCCTGAGAGCAGCATGGAGGAAAAGGGATTGCAGTGTGGCCATCCCCCCTGGGGGAGGGGGAGGGTTATTTCTTGCTTTCTGACTGCCTCTGTCTTCCTAGCACGCTCTATAGCGAAAAACTCTCCAAAAAAAAAAAAAAAGATTAAGTCCAGGCCTCAATGGCTTCACTTCTGAATTCTACAAAACATTTAAAGAAGAGTTAACACCTATTCTACTCAAACTATTTTTAAAGTTTTAAAAGGAACGAAGTTTCCCAAATTTGTTTTACAAAGACTCTATTACCCTTATTTCAAAACAGACAAGGACATCACAAGAAAACTACATACTAATATCTCTGATGAATACAAATACAAAAATTCTCAACAGGATACTTGCAAATTATATTCAATGACACTTAAGAAGATGTGACCACGTAGCTTTATTCCAAGGATATAAGGATAATTCAACATATGCAAAGCCACATATGTAATACATTATATCAATAGAAGGAAAGTTAAGAAACACATGATCATATCAACTGATGCAGAAAAAGTATATGATAAAAAACAGCATCCCTTCATCGTTAAGATTCTCAACAAAATCAGCATAGAAGGGATTTTTCTCCACACAATAAAAGCCATATATGAAAAACAAACAGCTAATATCATAACATCATACTGAATGGGGAAAAGCTGAAAACTTTTCCACTAAAAACTAGAGAAAGACAAGACTGCCCACTTTCTCTACACCTTTTCAATAAAGTGCTGAAAATCCTAACCGATGTAATCAGACAAGAAGACGAAACAAAAGGCATTCAAGTAAGGAAAGAAGAAGTAAAATTATCTCTATATGAAGATGGCATGATTATACACATATTGGGTTGTCAGGAAAATCACAACACAGTTTTTTTTTTTTTTTTTTGCATAGAAAAATGTCATGACTTTTCTGATGACCCAGTAGGAAACCCAAAAGAATCCGCAAAAACACTTCTGGAAGTGATAAATGAATATAATAAAGTGGCAGGAAACACAATCAACATGCAAAAATCTATAGGATTTCTATATACCAACATTGAAAAGACAAAGGTGGAATTTAAAGTAACCTCATTTATAATAACCAAAGAAGAAATTATATACCTAGGAATAAACTAATCAAACAAGTCAAAACCTTCTACAAAGAAAACTATGAAAAACTTAAACAGGAAATTGAAACTTATACAAAAAGTGGAAGGACATCCCATGTTCTTGGATTATCAAAATGTCCATTCTACCCAAATTAATCTACGAACTTAATATCTACGAATTTAATACAATCCCAATCAAATTACCAGATATTCTTCACAGATTTAGAAAATACAATCATAGATTTATTCTGGAATCATAAAAGATCCTGTATTACCAAAGCAATACTGCACATGAAGAGTGGAGTAGGAAGCATCTCTATCCTGATTTCAAGATATATTACAGAGTTGTAATAATCAAAACAGCATAGCATTGGCATAAAAACAGGCATGGATAACAGTAGAATGGAACAGAGACCCCAGAAATAAACCCCAAAATATACAGATAACTTATTTTTATTTTTTAAGGGAGATTTTTGCTATAGGGTGTGTGTGCACTTGCTAGACAGACAGAGAGAGACATAGAGACAGAAAGTAAGAAATTATCCCCTCCTCCCAGAGCAAATGGCCATGCTGCAATTCCTTCTCCTCCATTCCCTTCTTGGAATCTTGGACACATGTGCATGTACATGCACCTGGCTTGAGTTTTAAGACGCTGGGTCCAGGACTTCAACCATGATCAGCTACATGACAATCCAGCAATGTAACCATTACACCATGTGCTGGTCCCAGACAATCCAGTGGGGAAAACAAAATCTCTTCAGCATATGATACTGGAAAACCTGGCTATCCATCAGCAGAAAGATAAAACTAGACCTCTATCTCTCACCGCTAACTAAAATAAACTCAAAATGGATCAAAGTTCTGAACATAATGCCTAAATGGATTAAAGATCTAAACCTAAAAACTTCTGGTGGATAACATTGGGGAAACTCTTGGAGATATCAGAGTAAGTAAAGACTTCTCAAATAAGACCCCCAAAGCACAGGCAATAATAACAAAAATAATCAAGTGAGATTACATCATTTTAAAAGGCTTCTGCACAACAAAAGAAACAATAATTATAGTGAATTGTCAGCCCTCAGAATAGGAGAATTTTTTTTTAAATTATACCTGAGGTAAGGGACTGATTACCAGAATGTACAGGAAACTCAAACAGCTTACCTGAAAAAAAATCAACCCAATTAAAAGATGGGAGAATGATCTGAATAAACAACTCTTTAAAAAAGACATATGAACAGTCAAAAAGCATATGAAAAAAATGCTCATCATTCTTTATCATAAGGGAGATTCAAATCAAAATCACAATGACATACCACCTAATCCCAATCAGAATGGCTAAGATCAAAACAATCAAGAATGATAAGGGCTATTGAAGCTACAGTGAATAGAGAACTCTCCTACACTGTTGCTGGGAATGAAAATTAATACATCCACTGTGGAGAACAATATAGAGGTTCCTGAAAAAATTTGTACAAATAGAACTAACATATGATCCAGAAATTCCACTCCTGGGTATCTGCCCAAAGGAGAGAAATACACTTAGTCAGGAAAAACTTGCACATCCTTGTTTATTGTGGCATTATTCACAATTGCTAAGACATGGAACCAACCTAAATGTCTATGAACAGATGAATGCATTGAAAAAGTGTGGCACATACACACTATGGAATACTACTCAGTTATAAAAGAACAGTTGGGACCAGCAGATGGTGTAATGGTCATGTTACTGGACTCCCACATAGTCAATCACAGTTCTAGTCCTGAACCTGATTTCTTCAAACTCACACTAGGCACGTGTGCATGTGTGCCCGAAATCCCAAAAGGAGAATGGAAGAGAAGGGATTGCAGTATGGCTATCCCCTCAAGGGGTGATTTCTTGCTTTCTGTCTCTGTCTCTGTGGTGAATGCATACACACCATAGCAAAAACATCTCTCTTTAAAACAAACAAACAAACAAAAAAAGTAGATGCTGGCATTTGATAGGAAGTGGATGAATAGGAAGAAAATATTGCTCAGTAAAGCAAGAGACATAATGAGAGGCATTGTATGACCCCACTCAATGTATATTGAATGTCTGTACTCTATGGCAGAAACTGAATGATTGGAAGGTATAAAAGTAGAGAGAGCAACTGTGGACATTGGAGACAGAGTAGGAGGAGGGTAGGAAATGGGGAAGGGTGAAAGGGAGGGAATGAAGGTGAGAAAGAAAGAAACAAAACGTTTAGGGACACGAAGGGGAGAAAGAAAGAAACAAAACGTTTAGGGACACAAAAATGGAAATTATCTGTTCATGATAATGCATATGGTAATATCTTTGACTGGACTAATACACAGTATATTCATGCTGGGAAGATTCATGCTGTATGTTCTAATGATATACAGTGATTGAATGAAAATAATAATAATAATTAAAGATGCATTCTTTAAAAAAAATCTCAAATACAGGACTCAGTATACTAATATTTTAGTACTGCTCAATCTACAGAATCCTTTCTTTTGCTGTCATTTCACTAGTACTAATGTTGCTGTAATTATACTTTCCTAGCCAAAACATTGGGCTTTTTGTTCCATAAGTATCCTTATTTCCCAAATAGATTCTTCCTTTACCATCTACATCTACCAGTTATAACCTTCAAAATGTTTATATTTTTTAGTAGTTACAACTCTGTACTGCATTCACTGTCTCTACACTTTGTTTAAGATTAAACAAAGTGGCTCTGGGCAGTCATGGGTCATTCTGCTCCCCCTGTGGAGTTGAGGCTATCACTGCTGCACAAGACTCCCTTGCAATAACTTTTCAGCTGGTGTAAAGCTTTGACAAACAATTACATAATCTCCCTTCCCATTCATGGATTTTGTCTTTAAAACTCACCACGAAATCTGTTAAGACCTCAGTGCCCATGTTCAGGGCACCCTTGAATGCAGTAATACCCAGACTCTCATATTAAACCTTGGCCCAAGCAAACTCTTGGTCTACTTAGCTTGTCTCATCATTTCTCTTAGGGTGACACATTTAAAGATCTTGACTGGCTTTATTTGCTGTTCTAGACTCAGGCAACACTTCATTCCATAAAACAGGATAAGTGTTCCAATAAACTAAGCAGAGGAGATTGGTTTTAGACAGAAGTTCTGAAAGAAAAGAAAGAAATAAAGGAACAAAAGGAACAAAATGTAAAATGATCATTTATGTTATGTTCTTTTTAATATGGGTGACACCAAGACAGAAAAGAGGAAAATAGCTGAGTACATAAGGTTACTTCTTTTGTGTTGGGATTGAAACAGGTAACTTCATTACCATGCCCATTCAGAGCCTGTGTAGAAATCTAGTCTTTTACCTCTTGATTTCTCCAGAGATTGATAACAACTTAGTTTGACTTGATGACATGGAGATATGAGTTATTCCATTTTGATTTCTAGTCTAGTCTTGGGGCCTACTACAAAAGCTTAGTCCAAAATAATGGTATTTTATAATTTTTATTTAACAGCAGGTTAAATAGTTTATTGAAATAATAGGTTTATTTTTGAAATATCTTTATCAAATAAGTCATGAAAATCAAATTGTTTTTGTACATAATTTTGAAATGTTACTTACAAGTTATAGGTAGATGATAAATGGGTAGATTGTTAGACAGACAGATGTAGACAGAATCAACCTTAGAGAAATGCTGGGGAAAAGTAAAGCAAAGTTTTACACAAGACACAATATTCCAATCATCCTTAGTATTGTACATCAAGATCTTACAGATCTCATGATTTTTAAGTTAAAAGTCATGAATGGGAAGAGGTTGTAGCAAGGAGTCTTATACACAAGTGATTGTCCAAATTTTATAAGGAAGCAGGATGATTTCAGGGTCACTTGGAGTCTCTTTGTTTAATCTTAAGCAAAGTGTAGAGAGAGTGAGTCTGGCAAACTATTGTAACTTTTGAAGGTTGTAACATATAGACATGACTAATAGAACGTAA
>NW_006159757.1:4360693-4482529 GCF_000334495.1 Tupaia belangeri chinensis
AGGAATGTACTGGTTACTGTAAGGATGTTTATAAAACAAAAGGTTGAATGAATCTAGGTAACATAGTGAACTACTTCAGGTACACATGCCAAAGAAAACTGCAAGGCATGTGTAGTTTTATTTCTCATAGCACTGATTCAAGTAGATTGGAATCTCCTGTTTTCAGGAAAAATTTGTCTATATTGGGATCTCTCAGCTTCTTTAACCTTTCAGTTTGATAATGTGATAGGAATGACTCCATTTTGGTCTGAACTGGAGTTTAGTCCAAATCAACAGCCTTCTATGATATTGATTTAGTGAGTGAGTGAGTGATTAATTGGAGAAATATTTGTATTAGGACATATGTACTCACCTGAGATACAGAAAGAAAGTGAGAAATCACCCTACACACTGCAATGATGGACACACCACAATCCCTTCTCCTCTATTCTCCTCTTGAGATTTTGGGTACACACTCACACATGCCCAGTGTGTTTAAAGCCATTGGGTCCAGGACTTGAACCGCAATCAACCATGTGGGAGTCCAGCACCTTAGCTACCATGCCACACATGCTGGCCCCTCTATGATTTTCATTTAACAATAGGCAGATAGGTGTTTACATCTTTAAAACAAACAATACTATACTTACATGTAAGTAATGACCCAAGGAAATGACTGTAGGTCACTTTATAAATATAGTATGTGCGACAAGTAGAGTGTCTGAAGTGAAACAAATATAAAGTATAATACAAGTACAGTGTGAAACAAATATTTACATACCAGGAACCTAGTCCTATAGCTGTTCAGAGGTAAACAATTCATATAAATGTGCTGAGCTTGGAAGCATCCCCTTCGTGTCCCACTGGGTTGACTGGAGGCATAAAAAATGTTGACTCTTACCTTAATGTGGAAAACTATACCTGCTGTGATTGTTCCTTAATGAACCAGCCCTTAAAAAATTCAGCCCAGTGACTCAAAGTTGACTAGGAACTAGGTAGAGAATAGCCCTCTAATTTTCTCTAAATTTAACAGTCACTAATTGCATCGCAAGACCCCCCTCCTTTGCTGATTACCTTTAAGTGCTCCATGACATAAGGTGCTAATGAGATTTTCTTTTTTAATTAATTAATTTATTTATTTTAAGCACTGTTAAGGCTAGTGTGTTAGTAAGATTTACTCCACTATCCCCAGCTAGGTCTGTTTCTTTTCATATGTGCACAGAAGGTGATTTTGTTTTATGGAAGATGAGGATTAATCCTCAAATGAAGATGCCTTATTTCTATCATTAATGAACAAATTGCTTTTTTTACAAGGCTTGGCTGTAAGAGATTACTATTCCTTTCTGGTTATTTAGAGGGCCTTCAGGCATTCTTTGGGGATCTCATTACTTTCTACAGTGCTTCAAAAAGAGATTAAAGAGTCCTAAAGGACACTAACATATACATAAACCTGAATATGTTATTCTTCTTAGAAAGAGAATGGGGAAAGAAACTACAGGTATGTTCTTTTGGGGACATATAAAAACCTAATATATTTTATCTATGTGAGGGTTATGGCACCTAATTCCACTATTACACACTGATGGATAATTTGCTCCATTTATTGGACTTTTAAAAGCTACTAGAACATAAGTAGGGATGTTATAGAAAATAATTTTTAGGTAATTTTCCTCATAATTGATTTATGAATTATTATGCACCTTGAGTCCATTTATCATCAGAATTCTTATCAGGAGCCAGGTATTGGTACAACGGTAACACAACTGGTCCCACATGGGAAGGGTACTGGTTTCACTTCCTGGGACCTCCCAAGCACGCTGGGTATAGAGCATAGGTGTGTACATGATCTGAGCCAACTGAACAGGGAGTGGATTATTATGTGGGGATCTTGTTGGAGGTGCCTATCTCTCTGTCTCTGTCTCTGACTCTCTTATGGAAAAAAACAATAAATATTTTTTGAAGACTTTTGCTATAGTGACAGAGAGACAGAAAGTGAGAAATCACCCCCCGTCACCCATGGGAGGATGGCCACATTGCAATCCCTACTCCTCCATTCTCGTCTTGGGATTTGGGGCACACAAACATATGTGCCTGGCATGAATTTTAAGCTGCTGTGTCCAGGAATCAAACCATGGTCAACTACATGGAGTCCAGTGATGTAACCATTATGCCATCTGCTGGCTCCAATGCATGCATTTTTAAGAAAAGAAGAAAAAAAGAATTCTTACTATCATCATTATCCTAATGGTTAACATTCACTGAACAACACCCAACACTATACTAAATTATTGACACTCATTTTATTTAATCCACTGAATAATCCCATGAGATTATTCACTCTGTGACCCCCATTTATAAATGAAGATTACATAATGTAGAAGGGGTGAAGGCATACATAAAAAAAACTACTTCTTTCTTACCAGAGTCCACCATAATGCAACTTTCTAACCTATTTTGTTTTCAAATACAAGGACAGAAATTCAGAAGTTAATCTGATAGATGTATTTGTCTTACACTAAACTCTGCCACTGAACCATCCATTTGAATGCCAATTAGTTAGAGTCCATCTGGAGACATATTTCATGGCAGTTAACTCCTAGGTTGGCTGAGGAAACTTGTAATTTGGTTAAACAAAAAATGCTTTCAATGGCTTGATTTTGCGCAACTTTAGTGATCTTTATAACCTGTTGGCTATGACAGCAGAACTTCCTGTCTGGCAGCAGCACCACCTCCTTGTGTATAGCACAGCCTATGTTCTCAGGCTGGATTTAGAGAATGGCATGCGGTAAATGCTAATTGTGTTTCATTCACTATCCTAAGATCTTTACACCTACACTCTTATTTATTGATTTGATAATTATACATGGTAATAATATCGACTTCATTTCAGAGATAAGGGAAACAAGCAGGAAAATATTAACTCAAGTGTCCAAAATTCCATATGAGTAGGCAGAGTCAAGATTCTAACCCAGACAGTCAAGCAGTTTTATATTAGGCTTCCACTCCATTGATGAAAACATTATACTTGCTCAGTATAAAACTTCAAAAGATTGATTGTTTGATTTCTTTCTTTCTCTTTCTCTCTTTCTGCCTGCCTTCCTTCCTTCCTTCCTTCCTTCCTTCCTTCCTTCCTTCCTTCCTTCCTTCCTTCCTTCCTTTATTTCTTTCTTCCTTTCTTTCCGTTTGGTACAGGATGTGTTCGCTTGTCAGAAAGAGATGGGGAAAGAGAGAGCAAATAAAAGTGAGGAATCCCTGGGACCAGCAGTTAACATAACGGCTATGTCACTTGACTCCCATGTAGTCGACTGCGGTTCGAGTCCCGGACCCGGTGGCTTAAACTCACGCTGGGTGCATGTGCGTGTGTGCCCAAGATCCAGAGAGGAGAATGGAGGAGAAGGGATTGCAGTGTGGCCATTCCCCCTGGGGGGTGATTTCTCGCTTTCTGTATCTCTGTCTTTGTCTGTCTTTCTGGCAAGCGCACATGCCGTATAGCAAAAAGCCGTATAGCAAAACCCTCCCCAAAAAAAAAAAAAAAAAAAAGTGAGAAATCCCTTCCAGAAGGTATGGCCACTTAGAATCCCTTTTGCATTCTCCTCTTGGGATTTTGGAAACACACTGGGCCCAGCGTGTTTCAAAGCTATCTAACTCCTCACTTTTCACACATCCCTCCTCCCATCCAGCAGAAATGGATCACCTCCAACATCTCCAGAATCTGACCATTTCTTACTATCTTCCTGCTTAAGCACCATCATCTTCAACTAGATTTCCACAATCACTTCTTTTTATTTCCTTTCTTTCTTACCTTATTGCACTTATTGGACCTGTTTTCAAATTATTTGCCAGATTCATAAAAAATTATAAGGATACTTTTGATAAGTCAACATCTGTCTAATGATTAAATCTTTGTCTTATGACCTTCAGTATCACAAGTATCCTTACCAGTGGAGAGATTAGAATCCAGATGACTTAATTCCTGATGTTAGCTTCTTGTTACTCCTTCTACTGGACACTTCTGTTTTCCATTTAGGATCTTTTCATGGTAGTATTCTGGACATACTCTTAGTTTTGTGTTAAAGTAAATCCTAAATTAAAATAATCACAACAAAAAGGACAAAATAGAGGAATTGCATGAGTTTATACAATTTTTGATGTAGTTTTTCTTGCCTTAAAGTCATGGCCTTTTACTTAGGAAATCAGTTCTACAACATTAAAGCCAGGCCTGCACCACCTGCTTTTGAAGGTCTAAATCCATAATACATCCTGATCTCCTCCTTCCTTATTCACTTCACACCAGAATCAACATAACCTATCTATGCTTTAGGCTCTGGAATATTTACCTTACCTAGTGTCATCTGAAAAACATAAGTACTTGGGAACCAGCAGTTAGTGTAATGGCTATGTCGCTGGACTCCCACGTAGTCGACCGCGATTCATGTCCCAGACCCAGTGGCTTAAAACTCAACGCCCGGCGCGTGTGCGTGCGTGCATGCCCAAGATCCTGTGAGGAGAATGGAAGAGAAGGGATTGCGGCGTGACCATCCCCCCGGTGGGGTGATTTCTCACTTTCTGTCTCTATGTCTCTCTCTCTGTATGTCTGGTGAGCACACGCGCCCTATAGCGAAAACCTCTCCCCCCCTCACCAAAAGAAAGAAGTACGTTATCTTGCAGTTGTGTTCATGCAGTCAGATTATAGGTTAAATCACTTGTCCTTTTGGCAGAGGTGTCTAAGACTAAAACTGTTTTCTGTGTAAGAAGATATCAAGATGTTTGCAGATCTGTAACAGAAGGTGTCTTATATGTGATATAAAGTACATGATACAGATTTCCAAAATACTTGTAATTTAATTTAGAACTGTAGTACATGGGTAATAGCTTCTCAAAGCAAGCAATGTTCAAAAATTCTATAAAAATGAATTATTCAGAGGGAATAAAACATTTATATAATATATTTATGTATTATTTTTCCATACTGTGTGAAGTTTATATATTAATTTACACATTATACTTGTATTTTGTCATGCATTACATTATTATATATTATTCATAATAATCATTTGTCACATGCCAACAAAATAATTTAGGTGGGTTTTTAAAAGTTCTTCATTGTGTATTTTGCTTAGTAGGTACTTTCAATTCCAATGAAGTCAAATTTACTTATTCTTCTAGGATGTGAGCTTTTCTTGTCCTATTCAAGAAATTCCTTTTCAACTGAGACATAATATTTGTATGTATTTTTTTTAATGTTCTAAAACTTTGCTTCAAATGTTCTAAAATTTGTCATTTTGAAAAATTTTATAATGTAAGACTCCAAGTACATATTTTTCCCTCAATAGAAACTGATTACTGTAGTTCCATTCATTAAATTGTTAATTCTGTTTCTGTGCATTTATATGTGCATAGATGTATTTATGAATGTTTAATTCTATTGCGTCAGTCTTTTGTTGTTGTTGTTGTTTAGGTATTTTTTTGGCCATAGGCCACATGTGCTCACCAGAGACAGACAGACAGGGAAAGTGAAAAATCACCCCCTCAACGGGGATGACCACACCACAATCCTTTTTTCCTCTATTTTCCTCCCAAGAGTTTCAGCATGTATGCACACATGCCTGGCATGATTTTCAAGCTGCTGAGTTGGGGACTCAAACTGCTCAGTTGACCATGTGGAATCCAGTTGCCTTAACCTCCATGCCACCAGTCATTGTTTGTTTGTTTGTTCGTTTGTTTTTATTCTTGTGCCAGAATAACTCTTAATGTATCCCCTGTACAGTGATGTTTTCTTTACTTATTATTGTTCTTCCATATGAATTTAAAATATCAGTTTCTTGAGTCCAGCAATGCCTCCACTCAAATTTAGGAGTTGAGTGAATGTTGCATGGACTCTATACCTCAATTTGAAGATAACCAATGTATTAAAAATATACCTATGAAATTTGTCTATTTCTTCATTATTGAGGTAGATCTGACAAATTTCAATATTTATATATTTCAGTGAAATTTTGGGCCAGCTCTGTGGCCTGACGGTTAAGGTAGCTATATCTCACATGGCCAACTGTGAAATCAGAGTCCTAAACCTGGCAGCTTGAGAAACACATCAGGTGCATCAGAGTGCATATCAAAAATCTCAACAGGATACAGAAATGGAGGAGAAAGAATTGCAGTCTGACCTTTTCTCAGGGGGGAGGGTCCTTTCTCCTCTCCCTCTGTCTCTCTGGCTGTCTGTGGATAATGCACATGTCTTCTAGCATGAGAAACAAAAACAAAAACATAAACAAAAACAAAATAAAACAAACAAACAAACCTACCAAAACAAGTCTTGCCCATTTTTTGTTAGATGTGTTTAAGATATTTGTATATAATAGTGTATATGATATAATATATAAAATATAATACATTATGCATGCATTGTGAGAAAATAAATATTTAACAGACATATATTGACTATTATAAATAACATACAAGCAGGCATATGCTTTGTTAAATTTAAAAAAAGGCAAACAAACCATAAAACCTCATCTAGGCCAGCACAGTAGCCTTTGTGGTTAAGGGAGCCAGATCTCAGTTGGTGACTGTGATTTGAGTCTTGGCCCTGGCAGCATGAAAAATACATCTGGTGTATATGTGTGCCCCAAATCCTAACAGGATGGAGGAATGACGGAATAGAGAAAAGGGATTGTGGCATGACCATATCCTAATGAAAGGTCTATCTTTCTCTGTCTCTCTTTGTTCAGAAAAAACAAAACAAAACAAAACAAAAAAAACAAAAAACAAAAAAACCTCACTTAAGAAACTATAGCTGTGAATTACCCAGAGAATAAAATGCCAGATTAGCATCTTAACCATCTTACATAAATTCTTTCCAGAACATATATCAATTTTCTAAGTTGCATTCTGCAGTGATTCTTTATATATATATATGTATATATCAAAAGATGTTTTTATGTAGATACAAAGTTTTGGCCATTCTTTAATGTAGCAATTACCAATAACCTACAATTACCAATTGTATAAATTACCAATATATTCTAACCAATTTTCTGGCCCATAATGGACTCCAAAGAGAGTTTATTTGCAATTAGATGTCAGTGGGAGGTAAGGCAAATCATATATACAGCAGGGGGAAAAAAGCAAAATCATTACAGTTTCTCTCTGCCAGAAATATAACCTTCTTTTTGAGAGAATGAAAGAGAGGCTTTCTAATTGTATCTCTGAATTGTAAAATTGTTGGAAATATACTTGTAAGGATAAAAGGCAATTAAATGTTCCTGGTAAACTTGTGCTTATGTTGTAGACCATTTTGTTAGCTGGGTTCATAAAGAATAACAAATTATGAGAGAGAGGGATGATAATATGGAAAGTCTTTCAGACAGTATAAAACTATTCCTTTTCTTTTCATTGTTTTTCTGTTATTTCAGTATTTCTAAATAGGCACTTGTTGAAATTGAACATTCACATTGTTAATTGAAAAATTCTCCGTAATTTGAACTTGTATCCAAATAACCTCAAAGGGAAGCGAGACAACTTTGTTGTGACAATCTGTCACAGAGTCTTAAAGATGTCACCATCATTCTCCCATCTATTTTCTTTCTAATTTACAATTTCTCACATATCTAAAAACCTTATTAGAATGACTCAGAACTATCGAGGTGCTAGGAATCTCAGCATTTTCCAGTAAAAATGATCATTACCTATATAGGGATGGAAATGGATTAATTGAGTAGGCACCCTCTGAATTTTGTTCTACCATCTTAAGTTCCTAAAAGACACACATTACTTCATCCTCCTTCCAAAGTTTGCTTGATTTAATTTTCCTAAAGTATTAGGCAAGTAATTTCTTGCACACTGTTCATTTTGCTGAGTAAAGTCAATCACATGGACAAGCTAAAATTTGCTAATGAAAAACTTATTAAACGATAGCTAGCTTTCTTTGGTTGTTTTCATGGTATGTGTATAAACTCTGATTACATTTTGCAAATATTTCCCATTGTCTTCAACAAACATTCAGTTCACAAGAAGCATATATATTTTAATGACATCTAAGGAAAGACCTTCTCCTCTATTCTCCTCCTGGGATTTTGGGTTTGCATGCACTTGCAACCACCGTGATTTTTTTCTTTTGGAGAGGTTTTTTGCTATAGGGCGCGTGCGCTCGCCAGACAGACAGAGAGAGACAGAGAGATAGAAAGCAGGAAATCACCCCCCAGGGGGGATGGCCACGCCGCAATCCCTTCTCCTCCATTCTCCTCTCGGGATCCTGGGCACGTACGCACATACGCCCGGCGTGAGTTTAAGCCACCGGGTCCGGGACTGGAACCGCGGTCGACTACGTGGGAGTCTAGCGACATAGCCATTACGCTAACTGCTGGTCCCACACTTCTATGGTTCACATTGACTTCATCATTAAATTATGAAAATGTAGTTTACATTTTATGCAAGACTGCACTTATCTACACTAGTTCCATTAATAAGTATTATTGAAAACCTATAATTCACTTTCAAGATATTTCACTAATTTTATGCAAACATGTAAAATTCTCTCTCCCAGAGGGCAGTGCTTGATGTGGAGGTTAAAGTGCTAGACTCACACATGGTCAATCACATTTGAGTCCCAGACCTGGTGGCTTGAAATTCATGATGGGAATGTGTGTGAGAGCACTTAAAATCCCAAGAGAAGAATGGAAGAGAAGGGATTGCAGTGTGGCCATCCTCTTGAGGGTGGGGATTTCTCAGTTTCCCTCTCATTGTCTCTCTCCAGTGAGTGCATGCTTCCTATGGTAAAAACCTAAAAAGGAAAAAATATTCTCTCTTCTCAAAAAAATGACAACTTAGTTGAAGAAGCAACCTCTGTGTTTAAAAACATAAATAAATAAAAAAGAACACAAGTAAATATAAAACAACATGTCCTAATAGGAAAAAAAAAAAAAAAGGACATCAGGAATTAATGCTAGAGAATTCAAACAGACAAAAACATTTTTAAAAATTGGGATAAACTCATTGTCAGGAGCTTAAGTGGACTTTAAGAAAAATTAAAAGGGAAAGTTCTATTTCATTTTTATGAAAAGAAAAATAAAATATGTACTCATAATATTTACATTAATATTTATATATTGCAGTTTTCCAACTTAATACATATACATATGAGTATATATATATATATATATATCAGAAAGGGAGAACTCATTCCTCAAGGGGGATGGCCACAGTGCCATCCCTTCTCCATTCTCCTCTCGGGATCTTGGGCACACACTCACACACGCCAGAGATGAGTTTAAGCCACTGGGTCCAGGACCCGAACTATGTTCGACTACATGGGCATCCAGACACAGCCATTATGCCAACTGCTGGCTCCTAAATATAGTATAACTCTAAAAGAGAAATATCACAATAATATTCACCCTTAGGGAATGGGACTGTAGAGAGGGATTATTAACTTTTGTATTTTACTTCAAATAAGGGTATATTTTTTGATTTCTTATATAAAATTTAATAGAATACTTGCAATTTAAAAACAAGCAATAAAATATATTCTACCATTAAAATAATGCTAAAGATATGTATTTATTGATATGGAAACACAGAAAGAGAGAAAGGGAAATACATATCTATCTATATTTATTCTGCCTGTATAGCATACATTTCTATGTGGTAAATATAAGATATATATTTTTTTGAAAGGTTTTTGCTATAGAGTGCATTTGCTCACCAGAAGGCCAGAGACAGACAGACAGAAAGCAAGAAATTACCCCCCAGGAAGGATGGCCACGCCTCAATCCCTTCTCCTCCATTCTCCTCTCAGGATCTTGGGCATGCACACACACACGCCCGGCATGAGTTTAAGCCACTGGTTCTGGGACTCGAACTGCGGTCGATTACATGGGAGTTCAGTGACATAGCCACTACACCAACTGCTGGTCCCAATATAAGATATATTAACAAATGTTAAAGTACTACTACTTAAACAACATAGTTCAAGTTTTATTTTTTAATATAATTTTTTATTAATTTTGAAATATTTTAAAATTTCTTTTTTGTCTATCCCTGCTTAAGCAGATAGTGTTTAATTTCCATATATTTGCCATTTCTCAGATATTCTCCTGGTATAGAGTTATAAATTAATTACATTATTGGATAGATTGTTTTGTACATGAAATTAATCTTTTAAATGTGTTAAACTGTGTTTGAATGCCCAAATATATGTTCTGTCTTGATGAAAATTCCATGAGCAATTGAGATAAAAATATATTTTATGCTAAGTGGATAATTCTATAAAGAATAATCAAGTCTAGCTATATTATTGTGTTGTTTAACACTTATAAAACTTTGTTATTCATTCATCTTTGGTTATTCTATCAGTCACTGAAGTGGAATGTTAAAATTTTAAATACAGCTTTGGATTTGCTTACATTCCCTTTTCATTTTTGTTTAATAAACTTTGAAAATATCTTGTTGGGGGACCAGCAGGTTTCATAGTAGTTACATCACTGGACTCCCACATGGCTGACCATGATTCGAGTCCTGAATCTGGTGACTTGAAACTCAGACCGGGTGCGAGTGAAGGAAAAGGGATTGAAGCATGCCATTCCCTACAGGAGGGTGATTTCTCACTTTTCCTCTCACTGTCTCTGTCTTTCTCTTCCTGGCAAGCACACACACACTAAGGCACAAACCTCTACAAAACAAACAAACCTTGTTGGTTGTATGTGCATTTTCATTTCTTGCTGGACTGACCCTTTATAAACGTCTCCTTTCATCATAGTACTTTTCCCATATTAAGTCTATTTTTCTGATATTAATATAGCAATTCTAACCATCTTTTGTTTTTTAGAGAGTTTCTTTTTGCTCTAGGGCACGTGCACTTGCCAGAGAGACAGAGAGACAGAAACCAAGAAATCACATCCCCCCACCCTGGGGGGATTGCTATGCTACAATCCCTTCTTCTCCATTCTCCTCTTGGGATTTTGGACAGGCAAGCACACATACTTGGTATGTGTTTTAAGTTACTGAGTCTGGGACTTGAACCACTGTCAACTACGTGGGAGTCCAGTGATGTAACCTTTACTCCATCTGCTGGTCCCAGCAATTATAACCTTCTTAGGCTTACCATAATATGTATTTTTCTTAGCTTACTTAATTTTTAGAACAGCTTACTTAAATTTTAAGCTAAATCAGTTTCTCTTGACAGCATTTACTTAGGTCTTGTTTTTTCTATTTTTTTATTTGATTAGCTATTACCATTTGGGATTTTTTTTTTTTTTCGGTTTTTGCCATTCGGCATGTGTGCTCACTGATGAGAGACAAAGAGACAGAAGGAGACAGTGAACAAAGAAGTGAGAAATTATACCCAGGAGGTATAACCACACTATAATCCCTTCTCCTTTTGGGATTTTGAGCATGTATGCACATGTACCAATGTGATTTTCAAGCCACCAGGTTTAGGACTCAAACTGCAGTTGACTGTGTGAAAGTTCAGCACTTTAACCACCACGCTACCTGCTGGACCCCTATTTGGACATCTAAATGAGAGTGTCTTAGCAAATTTATGTTAAACTATCATTAAATTTGGGGCCAGCAGATGGCTTAATGGTTACATCAGTGGGGCAGGGGATTTCTCGCTTTTTGTTTCTCTGTTTCTCTCTCTCTCTCTCTCTAGTGAGCACACATGCTCTATAGTAAAAATCTCTCTAAAATAAAAAAAAAATTCTCATTAAATTTAAATTTACTATTTTACTGATTGCTCTCTACTTTTCCATCCATTATTATTATTGTTTTGCTCTTTTATTGCCTTCTTTTGAATTAACTGAGTAGTTCCATGATCCCATTATATGACTGTCAGCTAGGAAACTTACCACAGTCAATCTTCATAGGATACTATTTCACTTCATGTATATTGGAAAGTATTTATAACAGAAAATTTCCTTTTCTTTTTTCAATCCTTCGTACTATTTTACCCATATATCTTAAATCAATATGTATACCTTATTCCCCAGAACATATTATTATATAATTTTCTTTACAGTTTCAATCATCTTTCAAAGTCAAAGTAATAAAATTGAAAGGTAGATTTTGTAAAATACATAGAGAGACAGGCACCCCAAGAGGGTCTTCATGCCATGATCTAACTCTTGTTTCCCCAAGATCACGGGCTAAACAGCATGCTCAGAGAGATCATGGGATGTGAACCCAGGACCTTTCTCATGTGGCTCCAGTTACATTACTGCTGTGCTACTGCCTGTCCCAAACTTTCCACTGTTCTTTACACATTGTGCGAACCCAAAGTTACACCTGGGATAATTTTTTTTACATCTCAAAAAATTCGTTAATGTGTCTGTGGTTTTGGTTTCCAACTCAAACCTCTCTCAGCTTTTGTGCTGTCTATTTTAAAAAGTCATTACCTTATTTTTTTATGTGAATTGCTGCTTAATAAAGAATTCCAGCTTGACAGATACATTTTTATACATTAAAATGATAGTGTATTGTCTTTTGGTTTACATAAAATTGATGAGAAGTCTGCAGTCATGCTTAACAATTTTTTCACAATTTTTGCTTTGTATGTAGTGAATTTGCCCTTACTGTTTTCAAACTTTACTTGGTTACTGACCTTAAGCAAATTAATTATTTTGAGTCTTTGTATATGCTCTGTGTGTGTGTGTGCCTGTTTGTGTTTTATGTAATATGCTGATCTTTGTTGGACTTGGATGTATGAATTCATCATTTTCATCAAAATTTCTGGACCTTTTGCCTTCAAACATTTTTCTGTCCCCTGCCTTGTCTTTTGTAAGACTCTATTTCCAATATGTTGAAAGCACCTGATAGCATACTAAGGCTTTTTATTCTCTTTTTTTTGTTGTTATTTTTGTTTTTGTCATTTTATCTTTCAGTTATTTATTTATTTATTTGGAGAGGTTTTTACTATAGGGCATGTGCGCTTGCCAGACAGACAGAGAGAGACAGAGAGACAGAAAGCAAGAAATCATCCCCCAGGGGGGATGGCCACAACAGAATCCCTTCTCCTCCATTCTCCTCTTGGGATCTTGGACACGCACACACACGCGCCTGGTGTGAGTTTAAGCCACCAGGCCCGGGACTCAAACTGCCTTCGACTACGTGGGAGTTTAGCGACATAGCCATTACGCTAACTGCTGGTCCCTCTTTCAGTTAATTTTTAAGTCTGAAAATATTCTAGTTCACTGATCTTTCTTTTCCCCTCAGTGACTAATCACCTGTTCATCTCATCTAAGAAACTGCCCCTTAAAGATACTTTATTTTTCTAGGAGTTCCTTTTCGTCTGTTTTTATATGTGTTATTTCTTTCCCCCTTATGTATCCATATTTTCTTTTAAATATATGTAAATAGTTACTATAGGTATTTCATCGCAGCTTGCCCATTTTAACATTTTGCCTTTGTTATTGTCTGGTTACAGTGATTGAGTTTTGGACTTACTATGAGTCATATTTTCCTATGTTCAGTAATTCTCATTCTTTTTCAATGTCAGATATTATATTGTAGATTGTCTGAATTTTGCTATCTTTCTTAAAAAGTGTTGTGGCAATTAGTTGGCTAGTTGACTAGAAATCAATGTAACCTTTTAAAATTTTTGTTTATTATTTGCTAGGGTAATTCTAGCATAACCTTCCCTCCATATCAGTTTTACCACTGAAGCTACACCCTTTTGGAGTCTCTGCTCTACTTGAGTATTCTCTGCTCTTACTAGCTAGAATCGCACTTCCCCAAACGTGTTCAAATTCTGAGAATTGTTTATCTTATATCTGTGTTTGATTTTTGCTTTGTTTTATTTACTTTTTCAAAAATTTTAAAAATGTGTTTTTTATCTATTTATTTGCTGTGATTTTTTAAAAAGAATTATTTTATTTTATTTTATTGATTCATTCATTTATTTTAATTTGACCAGAGAGAGACACAGAGAGAGAGAGAGAGAGAAGGAAAGTGAAGAAGTAAGCCACCAGGTCCAGGACTCAAATCGTAGTCAGTCATGTGGGAGAGTTCAGAACCTTAATTACCACGCCAACTGCTGGTCCCTATTTGTTTTGATTTTTAAGTCATTGGATCTGGGATTCTGACTGCAGTTAATCATTCTGATTTGTTTTATATAACTTCAATTTAGTACGTGTGGTCTACTACTCATCAAAAACCTCAAGAGATATCTTGACTCCCCATGTAGTTGACCACGGTTCAAGTCCCAGAGCCAGTGGCTTAAAATCATGCCAGGTGTGTGTGCATGCATACCCAAGATCCCGAGAGGGGAGTGATGAGATTGCATTCCCCCCTGGGGGGGAGTGATTTCTCGCTTTCTGTCTCTCTGTCTGTCTCTGTCTTTCTGGTGAGCGTACACGCCCTATAGCAAAAACCTCTCCAAAAAAAAAAAAAAAAGAATATTTTCTACTAATACCTGTACTTATATGAAGAATAAACTGTCTTTATTTGGGAATATGAATAATGGATATATTTGCTCATGAAATTGAGACCCTTGGGGACCAGTAGATGGTGTAATGGTTATGTAACTAGATTCCCATGGAGTCAACCATGGTTTGAGTCCCAGACCTGAAGGCTTAAAACTCACACTGGGCATGTGTGCATGTGTGCCCAAGATCCTAAGAGGAGAATGGAGGAGAAGGAATTGCAGTGTGGTTATTCCCCCTGGGGGGTGATTTCTTGCTTTTCTTCTGTCCACCTCTCCCTGTCTCTCTGGTGAGCTCACGCACCCTATTGGAAAAATCTCTTTAAAAAAATGACAGGAAGAAATGAATAGGCCCAACACAGACGATTTTATGGCACTGGAACTATTCTGAGTGATATGAAAATGATGAATACATGTCACTGACCCAGGGGTGCTAAGGCATCAGATCTAACATTTGTATAGGTTCTTGTCTGACACTCAGGAGTTAGAAACACAGATTATAAGAGAGGATAGTAAGCAAAGTTTATTAGGAAAGAGGCAAAGCTTCCAGCTTCATGGAAGGGTTCCCCTTATAGGTTACCCAGTAGGGGTTGCGGTAGCCCAGTTATATGGGCCCTGACAAGGAAAGAAAAAATGTGAAAACTATTTTTGTCTAAGGAGATAGGAGAGAAAGACTTTCTTTTAAGAGATGCCAATGTAGGTGTTTTGTGCTTGCCAGGTAACTTTAGGCTAATCATTGTCCTCGAGTTGGACAGTATGCTCAGGACTATAGCTAATTTGTCTATTTCTAGCCTGGTCAGCAAGTAGTCATAACATAGGAAAGGAGAATATATTGTTGAAGATGTTGCTCTCCAGACCAGGAGAGATTACACTCTTAGTTTGGAATGTAGCAATGAAATTAAAAAGAGCTAGCTTCAGTAGTCATTATCTCAAGCAGGCTACAAGTGTCTTTCTGTGTAAGCAAGTAGTGAGAGTTAATAATTGATTCCTAGCGAGAACAGCAAATCTTTTTTATTAAAGGCTTGACTATCCTGACTCCATCTTGTCTTGTATTCTCCATTCCGTGGGATTCTAATCTTATCTACCTACTCAAAGATCTTACTTCTGTCTCATTATGATGAACTTAGTCAAATCAATAGACTGTACAACACCTAGAATGAGCCCTGATGTACACTATGAATTTGGAGTACTTATTATTGTAAGTACAATATGTCAAAGTAACTTTATCATTTGTAAAAAATGCACCACTTTTGTGGGGAATATTGATAATGGGGGAGGTTATGCCTGTGTGAGAACAGGAGGTATATGGAAAATCCCTACACTTCATGCTCAATATGTCTGTGAAACCAAAACTTATGTAAAAAATAATTTTTTAAAAGTATGGGTCCCTCTGCTATTGGTTTTTGTGGAGGATCTCTGCATTGAAAGTTAATAGGAGTTAAGCAGAAAACTAGAAGGGGTTGGGGTCTTATGAAGCAGATGCTGAAATATTATCCCCTAGTGATAAGGCAGTGGAATATTTGTATTTGTTAGTGTGGTCCAGGAATCTTTAAAAATAGGTATGTCTAGGGACCAGCAAATGGCATAATGATTATGTTACTGGACTCACATGTAGCCAACTGCAGTTCGACCAGACCTGGTGATTTTAAACTCATGCCAGGCACGTGTGCATGCGTGCCCAAGGTCCCAAGAAGAGAATGGAGAAGGGATTGCGAAATGACCGTCCTTTCCAGGGGATGATTTCTCCCTTTATGTCTCTCTGTCTCTGTGTCTCTAACAAGTGCACGTGCCCTATAGAAAATGTCTGTCTTAAAAAATAGATATGTCTAACAGTCTATTTATTTGCTGAATAATAGCATTATGTAGCTTCCTTTTGTCTCTTCAAGACCATAAGACCACAAGACACACAATTGCCTTATGGGAGCAGCACATTCTTTATTATCAAGAAAAATGCCCTGTGTTCCTTATCAGATGGTGAAACAAAGAATAGTCCCAAGATAGGAGATAGGTGCAAGTTGTCTCAGAAGATTAGAGTAAAAAGTGACCAGAAGAGTTTAGGTCCTTAGAAATTCACAGAAATTCTATGAAAGGCACTGATGTTATCTAGCAATTTTAAATGTACAGAAATGGCATCTGAAGTAGTTAAGCTAGTCTATACCTATTGTAAACCATATTATCAAACACTGTAGCTATTTAAATTTACAGAGTATTTGCTTTCAAGAGTGTTTTAAAACATATTTTGCAGTTTACTTTAGAAAAACACAATTTTAAACAGCACAGCTCCACTTATACATGAATTATTTTTTCTAATAAATACTGTAAGTGTAATTTCTCTTCCTGATCATTTTCTTAATAGC
The DNA here is from genome assembly GCF_000334495.1 of Tupaia belangeri chinensis. Lineage (NCBI taxonomy): Eukaryota > Metazoa > Chordata > Mammalia > Scandentia > Tupaiidae > Tupaia > Tupaia belangeri. The sequence continues at coordinate 4,377,443 of NW_006159757.1, forward strand.
ATTTTTTCTAGTTTACTTTGCTGTAAGAATACAATATATAATATATATAACATACAAAATATGTATTAATCAACTCTATATTATTGATAAGGCTTCCAGTCAACAGTAGCCTCTTAGTAGTTATGTTTTGGGGCAGTCAGAAGTTGTATGCAAATTTCAGACTATGCAGGGGGGTCAGCATCTCATGTTGCTCAAGGGGCAGTGGTACTTCATTCTTTTGTTTAAGAAGTAAAAAACACCATTATTTTTAGAAATAGATATTTCATGGAAATATTTTTTTAAATATGCTTATAAAACTCTAGTCTCCTAAATTGATTATGTATTTGAGAATTACTAATAACTACATTGTAGTGTACATTGACACATTAAAGATATAACAGTAATAGTGAATAACAACAATAAATTGCTTAATTTTTTTTTGTTTTTCTTTTAAAGGTTTTTGCCATAGGGCATATGTGTTAGTTGGAGAGAGACAATGAGAAAGAAAGTGAGAAATCTTGCCTTGGGGGATGGCCACACCTCAATCCTTTCTCTTCCATTCTCTTCCCAGGGTCTTAGGCGTGCTTGCACACACTTATATACACACAAATGCATCCAGTGTGATTTTCAAGCCCCCTAGTCAGGTACTCGAACTGTGGTCCACCATGTGGAAGTCCAGCAACATAACTACTACACCATCTGCTGGCCTCACATTGTGCTTAATTTTTTAAGCCTATCTTATTTGACATGAAAGTATATTTTTCAGGTAATATCTAAATATACCTGCATATTTATGTTCTGTTTGCATTGGACAGAATTTAGATCAAACAAATTATTGTTTATAGGCACTGTGGGTTTGCTATCAAGGTTTCCTGTCTGAATGTAACACGTCCATATAGTTTTGTTCATGCTTGTAACTTTTTTGGAATTACTTTCAATAATTTTTCTAAGTTTTCTCTGATACAAGTCATTTAAAAATGTATAAGCTTTCCCCCTCATAAATTGGTATTGAAATGCTGTCTCTCATTTGAGTAGAAGTATGCTAAAAACTGAATTCATATTTCTAGATTGTTCAGTTAGTAAGCACAATGTCTCATCAAACACTCTAATGTCTGTCCCCATCGCTGGTATTACATCTGCTCAAATGCTGGAAACAAGATGAAAAAATACCCACAGGCTATTCATATTACTACACTAAAAATATTTCTTTTCAAGTAAGATCTTAGTTTCAGAAAGCACTCATTGTATTAGTCACCATTATTAAATGCCAAAAATGGTGATTGGTGACATTTCTTGCTTGGCAAATACAAATTGAAGGAAAGTAGAGAAGAATATTCTCCCAGAGGAGTATATTTTTGTTCTCTGTGGAAACTAAAACAGCCATGCCAAGAGACTGCGTTTGGCATACATTACATTTAGAACACCCAACTTGAAGTTTCAAATGTTCTCCTTTTTAATGTTGACAGCTCTTCTGTCAGAGTTATATAAGGACACTAGGAAACTTTTAATTTAGGTTATTACCAATTATTTCTGTTGATAAAAAATCAACAGAGGGTAATGTAGTGAACTTTTAAATTCACAGGTAAGTAACTATAATTATGTTTAACAAAAATAATTTTCCTATTTAATTCTCCTTTTTTTTTGAAACATCATATTCTCTGTATAAATACTCTACAGTGAGTGTGTCAGGGCACAATACCTAGCAGTGATTTTGCTAGCAATATATGGCATACCTTCATGATAATTTTTATTTAGAGCCTGTTCAATTAAAAATATAACCATATAGGGACCAGCAGTTAGCGTAATGGCTATGTCGCTGGACTCCCATGTAGTTGACCACGGTTCGCGTCCCGGACCCAGTGGCTTAAAACTCACGCCGAGCGCGTGTGTGCATGCCCAAGATCCTGAGAGGAGAATGGAGGAGAAGGGATTGCGGCAAAAATATATATATAATAACCATATCTATTTTTCTTTTTCTACACTGAGTCTTTCATTATAACTTTAACAATGAATCAACTTCTTTGAAGTCCACAATTATCTGAAATATTCTGAATAACTTATTAAAATGAATTTTCTACCTGTGCCACAAGAGAGATCTATATCAAGTGGTAAGTTTTTCATCTGCATATTAATCAGAAAATTTTTAGAGGTAACATTTGCTTTGACAGTTGAAGAATTCACACTTTCATATATTATATATTGACACCCAAAATTGTTTTTAATCACCTAATATGATTTATGTTGGAGTAATGATTGGCATTTTTGCCTCTCCTAAGGGTAGACAACCAGCAATTTAATTTTAGTTTGACAACTTTTTGTGAATTATTGACATACTTGTGAAATTGTTGAATAATATGTTTTTACATTTTGCTCTGATTTTGTTTAAAAATTAAAGTGTAGAAGATTTTAAAAAGGAGAATACTAGCACTAGTGTTTATTAACTAAACACTATTTGTGTAAAGGTGCAACTCATATGTAGTTAAAGTAGTAAACTTTTGGTTTTAATCTAAAGCTTACATAAGAAATTCTAGTCATATTAATCAGTATTGTACTGAAAATAATTGTACAAGTTGATACATTGTTATTGCTATTTATTTTGGCTTCTGGAACAGCCTATAACTTTCTTGCACATGCCCAATTTATAACTTGTAAAATTTTATGTGTTTAATTTTAGAAGGTATTTGTAGAAAAACTTTACCCAGATGATGAGATAGCATATATTTAAAGAAACCTGAAAGCAAGTTGTCTTTGATATTTATTTTACTTTTAAAGAGTTTATTTATTCCATGAGTGAGAGAGACAGACAGAGATACAGTATCACAGACAGAGTCCTGATGCCACCACCCACTCCCAGTCCCAACCAGCTTGAACCAGGGCACACACATACCCAGAATACTCAGCAGGTCTCTGGACATCAAACAGCAGCCCTCTCATGTGGATCTGCCTCAGAGAACATAATGTTTTACTGCTGTGCCTCCATCTAGTCCCCAATATTTATTAATGTTTCCATTTGGCTCCCCCTTTTTAATTTTGCTGATCTATTTATTAAGTAATTAATTTTAATGAATTGTTTTTAAATAAGTCATTTTAGGAGGATATATATTGACTTGTCTAAAATAATGACTTAGATTGCTACCATGGAATTTGCAAAAGTATAATAGTTCTACTCACATCAAAAATAAAATTTTGGGTCAGCAGGTGACATGAAGGTTAAGGCATTGGATCGAACATGGCTGACTCTACAATTCTAATCCCAGACCTGGAGGCTTGAAAATCACACTGGGTACATGTGTGTGTGTGCTTAACATCCCAAGAAGAGAATAGAGGAGAAAGTACTGAGGCGTGCTTCTCTCTCTTGGGGGACAGGGGGCGATTTTTCACTTTCCCTCTGTCTGTCTCTCTCTAGCGAGTGTACACGCCCTATGGCAAAAACCTAAAAGAGCAAAAAGTAAAACTTAAGGTCAAACCTTTGTGGTGCAGTTGGCAGTGAAACTGGAAGCCACCTGCTGACCACAGCCTGAAACCCCGGCCAGTTGGCCTGAAAGATACTGTTTTGGAACCAGCAGTTAGCATAATGGCTATGTCGCTGGACTCCCACATAGTCGACCGCGGTTCGTGTCCCGGACCTGGTGGCTTAAAACTCACGCCAGGCGCATGTGCGTGCGTGCCCAAGATCCCGAGAGGAGAATGGAGAAGGGACTGCGGCATGACCATCTCCCCTGGGGGGTGATTTCTCGCTTTCTGTCTCTATGTCTCTCTATATCTGTCTGGCGAGCGCGGCCCCTAAAAAAAAAAAAACCTCTCAAAAAAGAAAAAAAAAAAAAAGAGATAATGGTTTTGTGCACACATGCCCAGGATCACTGCATGGCCTGGCTCTACAGAGGGTGCCTCTCTTTCTTTCATTTTTCATTGTACATTAACACATGTTCTGTCATGAACAAAAAATAAGTAAGTAGAAGTTAAAATGATATTGAAACTACAATTATCTTCTTTTCAGTGTTAGTGCTAGGCTATACTACATGTTTTTGTAAATTAGAATGTGGCACCATTTACTCTGAGCAGCTGCTGACCACATACCAGAGAATATGGCAAGTGGAAGAGACGTGGAGTAGAGCTTTCAGTTGCTCTTTATCTGCCTTTATTCTGGGTGCTACTTCCTTCCCTTGTGGTCCTACTCACTTCAGGTACTTGCTTTTTAAGAAGGCTCAGATGAAGATGGTAAACATTACTATTGAAATTGATTCTTCTTGTGTTTGAGGTCAAATCCCACTAAACACACTCCACCCCATCTCATGAAAAAATTATAAAGTCACTTCCATTTTTAACAATTGAAATGTAATTCACATAACATAAAATCACCTTTTTAAAGGAATTTTTAAAACTCAGTAGCAAAACATCAACTATCTTGATAAACAGGCAAAGAACCTGAATACACAGTTCTCTAAAAACACACAACCAGCACAGAACATCACTGATTATTAGAGAGATGAAAGTGAAAACTACAATGAGGTATCACCTCACAACCTTCAGAATAGCTATTTTTAGAAAACAAACAAACATACTAAAGACAAATACAGGGATAGCCCTGTAGCACAGTGGTTAAGAACTATTTATAAAAATAAAAATCAGGGCCAACATAGTGGTTAAGCCACTGGACTTCCACCTGGGTGACCATGATTCAAGTCCTGGACCCGGTGGATTGAAGCTCATGCATGGTGCATGTGCTTATGTGCCCCAAATCTCAAGAGGACAGTGGAGTAGCAGAGATTGCAGCGTGGTCATCCCTCCAGGGCATAGTTTCTCATTTTCTCTCTCTGTGTCTTTTTGGTGACCACATCAAAGCAAAAAATCTCTTTAAAAAAAAGAGATCCTGCATGGCTGAACACTGTTTGAGTCCCAGACTTGGTTGTTTAAAAAGCACACCAAGCACAAGTGGATGTGTGCCTAAGGTCCTGATGAAGAAAAAGGGATTGATGTGTGACAATGCCCCCACTGGGGGATTCTCTCTCTCTCCTTTGGTGAGTACATATACTCTCTACAATTAAAAAAGTAGTGCTTTAATAATATCAAAACCAAAAGATAACAAGATTTGCTGAGGGTATGGAGAAAGTGGAACTCTTATGCACTGTGTGTAGAAATATAAAATGGTTCAGCTGCTAGGAAAACATCAAGGAAGTTTGTCAAAGTTAAAAATAGAACTGCCATTTGATTCAAGAATCTCACTTCTGGATATATATTCAAAATAATTGAATCAGAGTCTTGAGAGCTGTCTGCACTCCTATGTTCATTGAAGTATTCACACTAGGTAAACTCAAGTATAACTGACAGATGAATGGATTAAGAGAATGTGGTACATACATACAATGGAACATTATTCACTCTTGAAAAAGATGGACATTCTACCATTTACAACAACACAAATGATCCCAGAGGACTTCATGCAGAGTAAAATGAGCCCATTACAGAAGGATAAATACTGCATGATTCCTCTTATATGAAGCATCTAAAATAGTCTTATAGGTACAGAGAATAAAATGGTGGTTGTCAAGGACTGAAAAGAAGAGCATCTGGAGCATTGTTGATGAATGACTATATAGTTTCAGTTACACAGGATTAACAAGATCTAGCAACATGCTGTATGACACTCCATGTAGTTAACAGTATAGTATTTTATGCTTAAACATTTCACAGAAAGTAAAATTTTATACAAAACAGGCCAACAAACAAAAGCCCAAAACCCAAAATCAGACACCATGAAAAACACAAAGAGGGACCAGCAGTTGACGTAATGGCTATGTTGCTGGACTCCCATGTAGTCAACCGCAGTTCAAGTCCTGGATCTGGTGGCTTAAACTCACACAGAGCACATGTGCATGCATGCTCAAGATCCCAAAAGAGAGTGGAGGAGAAGGGATTGCAGTGTGGCCCTTACCCCTGGGGGGGTGATTTCTTGCTTTCTGTCTCTTTGTCACTCTCTGTCTTTCTGGTGAGCACATACACCCTATGGCAAAAACCTCCCCCCTCCCCCCCCCCCAAAATAAAACCACACAAAGAAATACAAGGAAACTTTTGGAAGAGATGAATGTTCATAACCTTGATTGTGGTGATGGTCTCACCTATGTACGTATATGTCCAAACTCATAAAATTGTATAAATTAAACATGACAGACACAGTGAGAGGGAAAGTGAGAAATTACCCCCCAGTGGAGATAGCTATGATGCAATCCATTCTCCACTCTTCTCATGGGATCTTGGGCATTCAGGCACACATGCCTGGCATGATATTCAAACCATCAGGTCTGGGACTTGAACTGCAGTTGGCCATGTGGGAGTCCAGCAGCATACCCACTACACCATCTGATGACATCCCCAAATCCATTATTTTATAGTGTATAATTCATAGGTTTTGGCTTATTCACACAATTGTGCAACCATCAGCATTGTCACATATTAGAACATTACAGCCCCCTAAAATAAAACTCAATTCTCATCATAGTCATTCCCTATTCTTCCTGTTCGTTCTCTCTGGAAACCACTATACTATTTCATTCTCTACATATTTACCTATCCTGGGAATTTTGTGTAAACTGAGTTGTTCACTATATACCCTTTTGTATTTTGTTTTTTTCATTTAACATAAGGGTTTCATGATTCTCCATGTTGTAGAATGTATCAGTACTTCATTAATTATTTGGCTGAATTATAATCCATTATATAGATATACTATCTTTTGTTTACTTATATATCAACTGATGGACATCTGGCTTATTTCTGCTTTTCAAATATTATTAATAATGTTGTTATGAAGTGTACAGTTTTTGTATAAATGTGTATTTTCTATTCTCTTAAGTGTGTTTCCATCCAGTAGAATTGCTGGATCATATGGTAATTCTGTATTTAACTTTTTGAGAATCACCACACTGGTTTTCACAGTGACCACACCTTGTACATTCCCACCAGCCACATAAGAGGTTTTCAAATTCCCCACATCCTTGACAAAATAATTATTCAATTTATTATTCTAGCCATGCTAATTTGTGTGAAGTGGTATCTCACTGGGGTTTTGATATGCATTTTCTCAATAACTAATGATGTTGAGTATCATTCCACGTGTTTATTATCCACTTGCACATCATCTTTGGAGAAATATCTATTCAAATCTTTTGACCATTTTAAAAATCAGGTTGTCATTTTAGCATTACATTATAGGAGTTCTTAATGTATACAGGATTCTAGTCCCTTTTCTCCCATTCTGTGTGTCTTTTTCCTTTATTTGAAGCACAAAAAAACCTTAAATTTTGACCAATCTAACTTACCTGATTTTGTTTTCTTTTTGTTTGTGCTTTTGGTGTCATTTCTAAGAGATCATTGCCTAATTGAAGGTCATGAAGATTTACATTCCTTTTTTCCCCCTAAGAGTTGTATAGTTGTAACACTTACATTTAGGTATTTGACCACTTGTAGGTTAACTTTTGTATATTGTGTGAAGTAGTAACTGGAAGGTGATTTTAAGTTTTGAAAAGTGAAAAAACATTATTAGTTTTGGGCTCTTCAGTTCCTTAGCAACATTAGTCCCTTCGAAACATGGATATATGGGCCAGCAGGGGGCATCATGGCGGTTAAAGTGCTGGAGTCCCACATGACCAGACATGATTTGAGTCCCAGAGGAGAAGGGATTACGGTGTAGCTGTACCCGCAGGGAGTGATTTCTCACTTTCTCTCTCTCTCTCTCTGTCTCTCCCCAGCAAGCATGCACCTTATAGCAAGTGGCAAGTTCTCTCATCTTTTCTGTCACTTTACCTTACTATCTTTATCCTTTTATCTCTTTCACATTAAATTTGTATTAAAGATAGCTGTCTTGAGACTAAAAGTCCTAAATAGGAATGACACTTTAATTTTATTGCTGACTTAAATAACATTATTTAACTATGAGGCTTTCTCAGTCTTTGCTACTCAAAAACTTGAAAGATCAAATCTCTCAGAAATTTTCAATCCTGAATGTTCTGAATTTTGGAACTCTATTTCTTTACATTTCTACTGGCATGAAGACCAGTTCTTGGACACGTATCTGCCTTTTAATATCTTATTAAACTTAGACACCACCAACGCAACTCTTGATTTCCATTCTCTTCCTCCACAATTGCTAGCGCAGAAGGAACAAATGTGATCCAGACTGTGTCAAGCAAAAGTTTCTAGTGTATTCTCAGCCATGCAAAGGAAGGATGAGCCTGGAAGACTGTATATAATATCCTTCACTAATTTGGCCTGGCAGTTGTACTGCTCCTTTCCCACATTCCCTTGGGCTATCACTTGGTAGATAGTCCAGGAAATAGAGAACTGCCCATACATACTGTGAGCATGAGCAGTGTCTGCATGCACTGACATACGATTTTGCTATAAACCCTATTAACGTTTCTTTTATAATTTTTAAATATTTCTCAAATTAATTTTGATGTAATTAACTTTATATGACAAGGGATACCTACTTTTATTTATTTAGTTAGTTAGTTAGGTTTTTGCCATAGGGTGTGTGCACTTGCCAGAAAGAGACAGAGAGAGAATGTAAAAAACATCCCCTGGGGTGGGGTTGGAAGATGACTAAGCTGTAATCCCTTCTCATTTATTCTCCTCTTGGGATTCTGGGCATGCATGCAAGCATTTGCACCTGGAGTGATCTTCAAGTCGCCAGGTTCAAAACTTGAACTTGGGTCCAAGGCCATGTGGGAGCCCAGCACCTTAACCACCTCACCACTTGTGGGTCCCTTTTTTATTTTTTAGCATTGTTTTCTAAATAGATATACAGTACTTTAGTACTATTTATTTAACTATCTTTATTTTCCTATATGACTTGAAAAGTCATTGTTACCACATACTAGTTTCAACTACTGAACTTTCTGCTCCATTCATTTGGCTTATGGATCCATTAGAGGCCCCAACTCACACAGTTGTAGAATGTGTGTGCATTTTAAGATATTTAATACATTTAATAGCTAAGGAAATTCTCTTACAGAATTTTCTGAACATAGGGCATATCAGATATTTTTTCTTATTATAGGCTTATTTTTGTCATATTTTTAAAAAAAAAACATATTTTATGTCATGACTTTTCCAATGACCCAATAAATTGAAATATCTTAGCATTCTAAATTAAAACTTGGTGTATTTTTTGGAACCCTTGATAATAGACTGGTCTCTGAGTCATGCCCTCTTCTATCTCCAAACTAAAATAGTTTGCCACTTAGCATTCCTACATCCTATAGTAATTTTTTTTCCCTTTCTCTCACAATTCTCTTCTTAAGAAATATGACTGCTCTATTTGATTATTGGACCTGATATATAACAATCTTTTACACTGCAAAACACTAGGTAATTAATGACTGTGATTTCATTGTTATCGTCATTACCATTTGCATCATTGCCAGTTGAATTAGAAAAGGCACAATTCTTTCAACCAAAAACAGAAATATTATTTTACATTTGAATAATTTTTTCTCCACTAGAACTGGGTTTTTCATTAAATAAATTAATTACCAAAAAATTGGAAATTACTTAAATTTTTCCAGGAGGTTTTTATCCTGGACAGAGGGTTCTTATCAATATTCTATATATTTAGTCATAGTTCACTTTACCATTTTGATACTGTGTATTAAAATGATAATTTTCAACCTTCGGCCTCCAAAAATTTATTCCATGAATACTGAGTATGACCTATAAATAACCTTAGATAAACAACTAACTGGTCGATGTGAATTCCGCTTACAATATTAAATGTATTTTTAAATATTCTCATGGCCAGTTTCAAAACCGAATGCAATTTTTTGGTAAAAATTTTCTTAGAAACAATTCTGCTTTAACCATTGCTTTTAGGTGTGACTGTTAATGGTTCATAATTTAATAAATGAAAAATTAAATTGCTAACATATTATTTTCCATGGAAAGTATTATTTAACAAAATATTTTCAGTCTATTATTTTCCTATATACCTTTATCAATGCCTAAATAAATGTTCATAGATACTTAAAAAATGTACTCCAACTAAGTTTAAGTAAAATTTCATAAACAATTAAAATTCTTTCTGTATTTTAGATTTTTATCATAGGGTACATACATTTCCCAGAAATAATAGAGAGAAAGAGAGGGAAATCACTACCCAAGAGGCATGACCACTCCACAGTCCCTTCTCTTTCATTCTTCTCTCAGAGTTTTGGGCATGCACATACACATACATGCCCAGTATGTTGTTCAACTGTAGGTCCTAAACTTATGTCTCACAGTCTGCCATGTTGGAACCAGTCAGTGCCATAACCACCATACCATGTTGTCGATGGAAATAACCAACTCTGCAGAAATAGTAATTAATATGATTTCTTTCTTTTAAAAAAAAATAGAGAGAATTTTTTTTGCTATAAGGTGCATGCACTCACAGGAAAGACAGAGACAGAGAGATAGAAACAGAGAAATCACCACCCAGGGAGGATGACCACGCCACAATCCCTTCTCCTTTATTCTCCTCTCAGGATCTTGGGCACACACACACATGTGCCCTGTATGAGTTTTAAGCTGCTGGGTCCAGGACTTGAACCATAGTTGACTATGTAGGAGTCTAGCAACGTAAACATTACACCACATCTGGTCCCATAATGTGATTTATTTCTAAGCACAAATGTGTATGACCAATCCTGAAGAGGAAAACATGTCTTTCGCTAGGTGATCAGATACAGGGGTTCTTTTTATTTGGTTTTGAGAGTGAAAGACAAGGTTCAGAATTTAGAGAAGAGTTTTCCCATTGGTCTGGCTCAAAAAGGCAGGACATGTGGAAGGAGGGTGGGTATGGGAATTTCTATATGCCATAGGTGGATTTTACAGTGCTTAGGTTGGTGACTGGAAAGGAAGGTCTCTGTTTCAAGAAGGCATCAGCAAAGACTATACTATAACACAGATAAGGGGCTCCTCTCTGTCACAAGATACTGTCCCAAGGACAGGATGTGGGAAGTCTTGTTATCAATGAGTCAAAATGGCCTGTTAATGTTTGTGGGTGTGACTCACACATCACCAGAACACTCTGCCAGGGAATGGATGTAGGAGAGTCCTGTTATCAACTGGGCCAAAATGATCTGTTAATGTTTGTGAGCATGACCCACCCCAGGCCTTCTGGAAGGGATTTTTGGAAATAGGAAAAAGTAGTCAGACTTCTGTCTTCAATGTGCTGGCCCAATGATTAATATTCTTTATCATGGTAAATCCCATTATCACTAATATTTATTGTTAACAGTATTTATTAGCTCACTACAATAATATTGATGAAGGTAAATGGCAGGGATCATTATAGCTAACATTTATAAGTTACTTAGTATTTGCAGGTTTTATACCAATCATTTTTATAATAAATATATAATCCACTCAACTACTCTATGGAGAAAGTTCTGTTTTCTTCATTTTACATATGAGAAAATCAAGGTTCAAAGTGGTTAAGAATCTTACCCTGAATGACACAGTTTATGATTGTGAGAACTGAAACTTGAATTTGTATTTAAATTTAAGGCTATTGCTCAACTATACTATTATGCCACCTTCTTATATTCCTAAGTCTATACTCGGCATCTTAATGAAAATAAAGATAATATGATAAAATGAATAAACACATATTACCAACAGTGAATATAACTAATATTAAACTTTTAGAATGTTTTCTTCTTTTTTCCCTTTTTTAAATTTAAGCACTCCATACAATTTAATGTACTTACGTTTCTAACAATAAGGGTCCATCAGTTTGGACAAACTATTTTCTCTGTGTGTCTTGTAGGCAATAAGTATATATCTTCTAGGAAATATAGTGGGAGACTTGAGTTTAATTAAAAACAATTTGCTAATCATTGATTTAACGACAACAATAAATCTATAAGAGAGACATTTAATAGATAACATTAGCCTAGGTACCCTCAGAGAGATTCAATTTTCATGCTCACAAAACAGAAAATAAAATCCTAATCCAAATTTTAAATATTGAATGGTGCTATGGTTTGAATGTCTATGTTCCCTCAAAATTAATATGCTGGGAACCAGCAGTTAGCGTAATGGCTTTGTCGCTGGACTCCCACGTAGTCGACCGCGGTTCGCGTCCCGGACCCGGTGACTTAAAACTCACGCTGGGTGCGTGTGCGTGCATGCCCAGGATCCCAGGAGGAGAATGGAGGAGAAGGGATTGCGGCGTGACCATCCCCCCTGGGCGGTGATTTCTCGCTTTCTGTCTCTATGTCTCTCTCTGTCTGTCTGGTGAGCATACGCGCCCAAGAGTGAAAACCTCTCAAAAAAAAAAATTAATATGCTGATGATTAATTGCCATGGTGATAGTATCAAGAGACCCTGCATGACTCTTCCATTTATTTAGCATATGCATCATTTGGCATATGCTCAATGCCAGACGTGGTGCTAGCCATCAGGAATATATAGGGAAACCTCAGTAGCTGCCATCATAACTGCAATCAACAGCTACCCAAACTCTAGTGGCCTAATGGAAATTGTAAGGTACCACATTTTGCTACAATAGACAAAAGGTATACATTTCTCTCTGTGCTTCCTCAGTGAGTACAATATTGTCCTTATAAATCTAAGAGATTGTCAAACAAACAAGGATCTATATTCACATATAAGAGATACAAATTACTTTAGAGGTTGAAACAAAAAGCAAGTGCTTACTCTCAAAGTACTTTCAGGGCTTTAAATGTATCCAGTAATATTACAAGAAATTGCAAAATGGTCCGTTGCAAAATGAACTCTCAATAACATAGACAACATTTATACAAAATTATCAAAAATATTTTTTACACTATGACTATAAATTACAAATGATGCAAATGGTATAGTTACTAAGAGAACGAAGGAAGGTCATCCTAGGATATGGCTTTTCAATACGACTTTTTAAAAGAGTTTCAACCTTTGGCTTTGTGGCCCTAGTTATTAGCTGAATACTATATGCCTGACTGCACCTATTTTGTTTTCTTTTTTTCTGCTATAGTGTATGTGCACTCATCAGAAACAGACAGAAAAAGAGACAGAAAGGTGGCTTTGTCGCTGGACTCCCACGTAGTCGACCGCGGTTCGCGTCCCGGACCCGGTGACTTAAAACTCACGCTGGGTGCGTGTGCGTGCATGCCCAGGATCCCAGGAGGAGAATGGAGGAGAAGGGATTGCGGCGTGACCATCCCCCCTGGGCGGTGATTTCTCGCTTTCTGTCTCTATGTCTCTCTCTGTCTGTCTGGTGAGCATACGCGCCCAAGAGTGAAAACCTCTCAAAAAAAAAAATTAATATGCTGATGATTAATTGCCATGGTGATAGTATCAAGAGACCCTGCATGACTCTTCCATTTATTTAGCATATGCATCATTTGGCATATGCTCAATGCCAGACGTGGTGCTAGCCATCAGGAATATATAGGGAAACCTCAGTAGCTGCCATCATAACTGCAATCAACAGCTACCCAAACTCTAGTGGCCTAATGGAAATTGTAAGGTACCACATTTTGCTACAATAGACAAAAGGTATACATTTCTCTCTGTGCTTCCTCAGTGAGTACAATATTGTCCTTATAAATCTAAGAGATTGTCAAACAAACAAGGATCTATATTCACATATAAGAGATACAAATTACTTTAGAGGTTGAAACAAAAAGCAAGTGCTTACTCTCAAAGTACTTTCAGGGCTTTAAATGTATCCAGTAATATTACAAGAAATTGCAAAATGGTCCGTTGCAAAATGAACTCTCAATAACATAGACAACATTTATACAAAATTATCAAAAATATTTTTTACACTATGACTATAAATTACAAATGATGCAAATGGTATAGTTACTAAGAGAACGAAGGAAGGTCATCCTAGGATATGGCTTTTCAATACGACTTTTTAAAAGAGTTTCAACCTTTGGCTTTGTGGCCCTAGTTATTAGCTGAATACTATATGCCTGACTGCACCTATTTTGTTTTCTTTTTTTCTGCTATAGTGTATGTGCACTCATCAGAAACAGACAGAAAAAGAGACAGAAAGGGAACATGAGAAATCACCCCCGCAGGGGTTATGGGCACACTACAGTCCCCTCTTCTATTGAAATCCTGGGCATGCATGTAAATGTATTCAGCATGATCCCCACCCCGCTGGGTCCAGGATTTTAACCTCACAGCCGGTGGTATGGGGCCCAGAGTCCCAACTCCACTCTACCGACTGGCCTCTGACTGCATAGTGATGTCTCAGACTCAGCACCTCAAGAAATATGCCAGACATGTGTGCATGCATGCCCAAAACTCCAAAAGAAGTGGAGGAAAAGGGATTGCAACATCTCCATTCCCCATTGGTCGGGGGGGAGGGGAGATGCTTTTTTCTCTCCTGCTCTCACTCTCTCTCTCTCTGTCTCTCTCTCGTGAGCACACATATCTTTTAGGGAAAAAAATTATTTTTACCATCTTTATTTGTAATTATATTTATCAATAGTACATCTTTTTATCAAGATTTTATCTTCTTGTTGATATTTTTCTTCTTTATCCATCCTTTAGTCAGTAAATATGCATGGGGAATAGGTTTTGCGCCTGATACTATAGAGTAGTGACTAAGACAGTGCTAAGGTCTTAGTCTTCCTAAAGCTGAACCACCTACTTAGTGGGGATATAGACAATTAAAATAGCAATAACTATACAATATCAGAGAAAGATATGTTTTGAATGTGTCCCCTCCAAGTTCAAGTGTCGGAGACTTAATCTTTCTGCATTCATAAATGAATTAATCCATTCTTGTGGGAATGAATGAGTCCTTGCAAGAGCAGTTGTTATAAAAGAGAGCTTGGGGGCCAGCAGGTGGTGTGGTTGTTAAGGACGCTGAATTCCCACATGGCTGACTGTGGTTCGATGCTTGACTCATTCTGTGGTCCCTGTCTTGTGCTCTTGTTTCAGCCTTGCACCCTTTTGTCATAGAATAACCCTTGCTCTTGGACTTTCCAGCCTTCAACATTGTGAGAAATTGCTTTTCTTTATAAATTACCAAATCTCAGGTATTCAGCTATAGCAACATAAAACAGAATGAGACAGATAGTTGTTGTTTGTTTTGTTTTCCTTTTTTGTTGTTTTTGTTTGTTTGTTTGTTTTTATTGAGAGGTTTTTGCTATAGGGCAATTGTGCTCTCCATAAAGTCAGAGAGAGACAGAGAGACAGAAAGAGAGAAGTTACCCCCTCCCCCCCCGGGGGATGGCCACACCGCAATCCCTTCTCCTCCATTCTCCTCTCGGGATCTTGGGCACACACGCACATGTGCCCGGCATGAGTTTAAGCCACCAGGTCCAAGAATCTAACCATGGTTGACTACATGGGAGTTTAGCAACATAGCCATTATGCCAACTGCTGGTCCTAAGACAGAGAATTACAGGTATAGTGTTAATACAGGAGAGAGGCGTGGAACCCAAGCTTTGTTTTTAAAGAAGCTTTAGAAAAAAGTTACCTGGTGGTGTGTCGGATTAACAAGGCAGAAGGACATAAGTGGAGGAAAGGCATGTGTGTATGTGTATCGGGGATGTGGGGAGGTGAGAAGTTCCAGGCAAAGAGAAGAGAAAGGGGGCTGGACAGTGACTCAGTATTAAAACACTACTCTGAGGCTGACCCATGTAGGAAGGTTTCAAATTTGAATACAGAGACCTCCCTGTATACAGCAGGCATGTGCCCATGTCCCAATGCTAGTTAAGGCTGGGAGTGGTGTCAAGAACCTTCTGGGGATGTGCTCTCTCTCATCTCTCTTTTTATCTGCCTCTTTCACTCATGAAAGAAATAAGTAAATAAACTTGAAAGGAAGAAAGGGAGGAAGAGAGGTACAATGAAAGGAAGGAAGGAAGGAAGGAAGGAAGGAAGGAAGGAAGGAAGGGAGAAAAAAAAGTAAGAGAAAAGAACATTCAAAGAATAAAAGGCATCAAAGTGCTTTAACAGAAGTGAACTAGGTCTGTTTCCCTTTAGTAGGGAAGGACAATGAGCTTTGGAGAACAAAGGGCAGGGTAGTTAAAGATACAAGACTAAAACAGTAAATGGCAGTGGAGTGGTATGGGTAGTAGCTTATGCAGATCTCAGAAGTCCTAAGTAGTTTAGACTTTTTCCTGAGTACAGTGGGGAGCAATTGACAGATTTACCAGGGGACTGGCATGACCTAATTTGTATAACAAAGATCACACTGACATCGAATATGGTAGTAAGCCCCAAGAATGGCAGCAAAGAAACCAGTTGACAGGCTATTCCAATGATCTGTTATTTCTAATTGCAGACTTTCCTACAAAGAGGGTTTTTGCCTTCAGCTAGCACCATGTTTATGTGCAAAAAGGAGTGTCTAAAAAAGTCCCCCCCCCAAAAAAAAAGACTTCTCACTATGCTACTCTGTGATCACCTCCTAACCTGTTAAACTTGGTGACATGGTTATATTCTCATTTCTCCTACTCTGTCATCTTTCCCATGATGTAGATTCACACTATGTTTGGAGAGTAAAAAGTTTGTTATTCATAGTGTTTAATCTCTTAGATAGATTTTTAAATGTACAATTTTCATGGTGCTCCATGTAAATCATTCCCAGAGATTAATCAGATGTGTGCACCACTATAATAAAATAAAGAAAAATGGGTTTTGCACTTTAGAGTGAGCCAGTTTCTTATTTGATAATGCATTTTTTCTTAAATAATGAAATAAAGGAATGGCAGTTTTAAATTAAAGGTTATGCAAAGGATAGCCAAGAGGAACAAAAATCAAACTTTTGTTTAAACGTAGAATTAGAATGATGCCCCAACCGGAAGGAAGTGACATCAGATTGATTATGAGAAAATTGCAAAGGTGTTGTTAATTAGTTAAAACATAAAAGAAATTGGGGGAAAGTATTTCTATTAGATTGTAGCATGGCTTAAAAAATATAAAAGCTTGTTTAATCAGCAAATTACAATTACACTAAATCAGAAGGCAAAAAGCAATGGTCTGTTCAATGATCCACTCTAAAGTGCTTATCAATGGTGCACAAGTGCTGGGTAGATTCCATAGTTACTCTGAGGTACTCCTTCTTACCAGATGATCAATACATAAGTTAATATATTATGATTATTGATTCAGGGACCAGCAGATGGCAAAATGGTTATGTCGCTGAACTCCCATATGTCTGACTACAGTTTTGAGTCCCGGACATAGCAGCTTGAAAATCAGGCTAGGCACTGTGTATATGTGTCCAAAATCCCAAGAAAAGAATGGAGGAGAAGGGATTGCAGCATGGTCATGCCTTCTGGGGAGCTATTTCTTACTTCCTGTCTCTCTGTCTCTCTGTGTGTCTCTCTCTGGTAAGTGCACATGTCCTATAGCAAAAATCTCTCTGTATAAAAAAAAAGATTATGAATTCAAATAGAATTATCTTTAATTCTATTAAAAGTTTGATTAAAAAAAATAAGCTTGGTGAATATTTAAATCTTTATTATCCAGGTTTGATCTTTAAGGACACTTGACATTGACAGCAGGGAAAAATATTCTGAAAGTTCATTTGGACCAGTGACAATGGGGTAATGGTTTCAGGAGAAACTTACTTTCTCTGTAATTTTATTTTTCTGTCTTTCTTTTTTTTTTAGATTTTTGCATTAAGGCATGTACACTCACTAGAGAGACAGAGACAGAGAGATAGAAAGCAAGAAATCACCCCTGGGGGAATGGCTGTGTCACAATCCCTTCTCTTCCTTTGTCCTCTTGGGATTTGGGTCATGCATGCACACACTCCCAGCATGAGTGTTTTTGTTTTGTTTTTTTTTGTTGTTTTTGTTTTTGTTTTTTTTTGAGAGGGTTTTTGCTGTAGGGCATGTGCACTCGCCAGAAAGTCAGATAGAGACAGAGAGATAGAAAGTGAAAAATCACTCCCCAGGGGGGGTGGCCACGCCGCAATCTCTTCTCCTCCATTCTCCTCTCAGAATCTTGGGCATGTATGCACATGTGCCCGGTGTGAGTTTAAGCCACCGGGTCCAGGACTCAAACCATGGTAGACTAAATGGGAGTTCAGCGACATAGGCATTACGCTAACTGCTGTTCCCTCCCTGCTTGAGTTTAAGCCATTCATTCAGGACTCAAAACATGATCTACTATATGAGAGTCCAGTGATGTAACTATTATGCTATCTACTGGTCTCAGTTTCTCTGCAATCTTTTTTTTTTTTTTTATGAGAGGTTTTTCGCTATAGGGCGCGTGCACTCACCAGACAGAGACATAGAGACAGAAAGCGAGAAATCACCCCCCGGGGGGATGGTCACACCGCAATCCCTTCTCCTCCATTCTCCTCTTGGGATCTTGGGCACGCACGCACACGCACCAGGCGTGAGTTTTAAGCCACCGGGTCCGGGACGCAAACCGCGGTCAAATACATGGGAGTCCAGTGACATAGCCATTACTCTAACTGCTGTTTCCCATTTTCTCTGTAATCTTAAGCAAGATTCTAAAGCTGTCACTTGTAGTAATGTGCAAATTAGAGTGTACCTAATAGACTTGATAATTTTGCCAAGAGAAATTGCAGACAAATTATTTAAAGGGTGAGACCAGCAGATGACATAGTGGTTAAGGCACTGGACTCCCACATAGCCAACTATGTTTTGAATCCCAGATCCTCAGGTTTGAAATTCACACTGGGTACATGTGTATGGATGCCCAAAATCCCAGGAGGAGAATGGAGGAGAAGGGATTTCAGCATGGCAATCACCCCTGAGGGATGATTTCTTACTTTCCCTCTCTCTGTCTCTTGGATGTGTGCATATGCCCTATAGCCAAAATCTTTCTCTCGCTCTTTCTAAACACACACACACACACACACACACACACACGTGTGTGTGTGTGTTTATACATGTATGAAGGGCCACTGTCTTCTGCTCACTATCTGTGATGAAGTGCTAATGAAGATAGCTAATAGAATTTGAGAAATGCAGAGGGTGCATGACATGACAGTCCTTCCAGTCAACAAACTGAAGTTCAAGTAAAAATAGATTTAGGGCAAAAGTTAAAATAAAGCTGTGGGTATGACTAGAAAAGCCTTTATTAAGATTTTACAAAATTCTAAGGCAGTACCATGTAGATACTTTGGGTCAATTGAACAATGTCTCTAAGATGTATTCAGTTGAAGGATTTATTCTTGGATATCTGTATTACAACATACTAAAGCCACAGGTCAGCCTGTGGCATAGTGGTTAAGACAGCTGGATCCCACATGGCCAACTGCCCAGTTCAAGTCCCAAATTCAGCAGTTTAAAAAAATACAACATGGGGGAACCAGCAGTTAGCGTAATGGCTATGTCGCTGGATTCCCACGTAGTCAACTGCGGTTCGCGTCCCGGACCCGGTGGCTTAAAACTCACGCCAGGCGTGTGTGCGTGCGTGCCCAAGATCCCGAGAGGAGAATGGAGGAGAAGGGATTGCGGCGTGACCATCCCCCCCTGGGGGGTGATTTCTCGCTTTCTGTCTCTATGTCTCTCTCTGTCTGTCTGGCGAGCGCACGCGCCCTATAGCGAAAATCTCTCCAAAAAAGAAAAAAAAAATACAACATGGGACCAGCAGATGGTATAATGGTTATGTCTCTAGACTCCTACATAGTTGATTGCAGTTCAAGTCCCAGACATGACAACTTAAAGTTCATGCAGGGTGCATGTGTGTGCATGTCCAAGACTCTGAGAGGAGAATTGAGGAGAAGGGATTGTGGCATGGCCATACCCCCTTGGAGTCATTTCTTGCTTTCTGTCTTTCTGTCTCTCAGTGAGCGCATGTGTCCTATAGCAAAAATCTCCTTAAAAAAAAAGAAAAAGAAAAAGAAAAAGACACCAGGGGGCCAGCAGCTGATGTGGTGGTTAGGGGTACTGTAGGGATACTGGACTCCCACATAGTCAACTGGGGTTCTAGTCCTGGGCCTGGTGGCTTGAACTCTCTTTCACTCTCTCTCTCTCACTCTCTGTTCCTCTCCGGTCAAATTAAAATAAATAAATAAATGATTTTAAAAATTAAATAAAATAAGCCTTAAAAAATAAAAATGCCAGGTGTATGTGCGTATGTGCCCATAATCCCAAAAGGAGGGGAAAGATAGAGACTATGATGTGATCATTTCCATTGGTAGGGGTTGATTTATTACTTTTCCTCTCACTCTTTTTCTGTCTCTCTGGCAAGTGCACACCCCTTTTGGCAATAGTAAAACAAACAAACAAACAAACAAACAAACAAAACTAAAGCTAAATGTTAAAACATTATATTAGTTAAGAGGAAATTATTCTGATAAATGATATAAAAGAAAATTGAAAGCATTATTTCCATGTTAATTGAGCCACAGAAATTAGACCAAGTATGAGTTCAATGTAACATGATGAACTCCACTCATAGTCTTACACTTTTTTTTTGTATTTGTTCCAATATGACTCAATGTTTTGACTATGAGGCCAAGAAGTGACGTGAAACAGAAACTGGGATCTTTATGATTAACCCGACACACTGCAAACCAAAGAGGGTAAATATTATTATGTGCAGCCCATGAATCAGTGTGAATGGCAGAATCTGACTGAACTATGTATTGGACATATCAATTTCCAAGTAACCAGTAGCTGGTTCTAGCACATTTGGTGCCAGGCAGTGGTGCAATGGTAAAGCAAATGGACTCACATGTTAAAGGTCCTGAGTTCACTTCCTAGCCATACCAGGCATATCCACGCTTGCCTCTGTTCTGAACTGATTGAGACTAGTGGTGAATCATGGTGTGGAGACCCAGTTGGGAATAATTACATCTCTGTTTCTTTAATTGAAGAGATAAATGAATAAACTTAAACTTTAAAAAATATTCTAGGATAGGGTCTAGCACGTGGCATGGTGGTTAAGGCATTGTATTCCCACATGGATAGCTCTAGTTGAGTCCTGGACCTGGCAGCTTGAAAAATAATGTGAGGCACATGTGTGTGCATCCCCAAAACTCACAGAGGAGAATGAGAGAGAAGGGATGCAGTGTGGCCAACTCGGGGAACGGGGTGATTTCTCATTTTCCTGCTCTGTGTCTCTGGCAAGTACACACAGCCTATGGCAAAACCTTAGGAAAAAAAAATCCTAGGATAATGAAATATAAATTAGAACAGAAAGTTAAGACGTTGCATTTTATTGGTAAAGAAACAGAAAGGTGAAGGGAGGTAGAACATAGTAATCAAGGGGATTTGGTTTTCCTTTCCAATAAGAAAACAAAGAAACAGGCATTGAAGATCTTCAAAGGCTAACACACTTTCTCCTAGAAAATAGCTTGGGGTCTGTGAGATCACCTGGTACAGAAAGGTTCTCTTACCTGAAGCTATGATAACGAAATGATGAGAATGCATAGAATTGAAATGGAGGAGGAACAGAAATTAAGTTGTAACCAGACACCTACTGCAATAAATATAACGAAAGCAGGCATCAAATGCTTAAATATGAAGTAAACATCAAAGAATCTGGGTGAACAAAACAGCAAACCAGGAATGAGTAATTCGAAAGAACACATGGATATCTTTCTGAGATAGATGCTGTTCCCAACATCAAACTTCTCAAGACTATGTATGGTGCAGTGAGTAGAGAGATAGTAATTGCTATGGTTTGCATATTTGCATCTCCTCAAAATTCATGTTGAAATGTAATCCCCAGTGCAGGAGTTTTCAGAGATGGGTTCTTTAAGAGATGATTAGTCATTACACTCCATTTTCATGAATGAGGTTAGTGACCTTGTTGAAGATCTGGAGGGATGAGTTAGGCTCCTTTTGCCATTTTATTCATTCTGTCTTGGGAAGACACAGTGCTTAAGGTCCATCTTAGTAATAGAGACCAGGGCCCTCACTAGACATTGAACCTGCTAGCACTTTGATCTTGTACTTCCCGGCCTCTAGAACTGTGAGGAATTTATTTATGTTCTTTTATAAATTACTCAGTCTCAGGTATTTCATCATAGCAGCACAAATGAACTAAGACAGCAATGTTTATACATGAAAATAGGCATATACATTTATTATTTTAATCATTCTTTGAGTGTTTATTGAAAATCTATGAAATGTTTTGGGAGAATTTTTTATTAATAAAGGTGCTCTCCAGATAATGATTTTCACAGTCACTAAGGGCAGAAACCATTCCTAATCATCTTTATTTTTGTTTATATGCTCAGCACTATGTGTAAAGTAGCCATTCAAAAAATATGAAGTGAATGACTGAATAAGTGAAACTTATACTTAAAAAATTAGTCCTGAGGTCAGCAGGTGGCATAGTGGTTAAGGTACTGGACTCTCACGTGGTCAACTGCAGTTTATGTCCCCAACCTGTGGTTGAAAATCACACTGGTCACGCGTGTGTGCATGCCTAAAATGCCAACAGAATGGAAAAGAAGGGACTGCACTATGGCCCTCCTCTCTGGGGGGCAATTTCTCACTATCCTTTTCTCTGTCTCCAGTGAGTTCATATGACCTATGGCAAAAACCTTAAAACACACATACATACACACACACACACAGTGTCATAGAAATAAGAAATATATATAAACAGTACTAACATCAGATGTATTAGAAATGTCAGAGCTCAGAAATAGAGAAAGAAGTCATTTATACCTGCTGAAATATATAAAATCTTCATGAAAGAGGTGAAATTTGAGATATGCCTTGACCAGATTCATGAATCAGTAATTTCTAAAGGTATTTATGCCTTGGCATATCATTTTTTACTTGAATCAATTCTCTTCCCTACAAATAAAATAACTTTGCAAAGATAATGGATTTTTCTCGCTTTTTATTTGCACTTAAATATATAACATTATTTATATCACTGATGTTTTTATTCACTTCAAGTGAGTGATAGTAATGGAACAGCTTCTATGTAATACACACTCTTCTCAGTAGAGGGGTGCTTAAAAAAGTGATGCTGCTGAAACTCTTCCATTTGTAAGTTGAGCAATTTTGATAATAGCTGTTCCATTGTTAGTATTATTGCTAAAGTTTGATTTTAATTGGGCATGTCAGAAATACTGTGATACAAAGCAAATTATTCATCTGAATTGGTGTGCTGAATTAAGTTGAATTGATCCTGCACAATTTAATTACTTCATCCTAAATTTAAATGATGACTATATACTATAACTAGAACACTTCATTAGTCCAAAGATTTGTTATTAGTAAGTAATGATAATGATAGATAATAAATAGATAGTGTTAATGATAGGTAATGATAATTAGACTAAGGAAACTTACAGACTGAAGATACTTACAGACAAGACAACCAAGCCTTTCAACAATTATTTTGCTGTATTAAGATGAACTTAACACCTTTGTTTTAATAACGTAATGGTTATACAAGCAGAATAACTAGTATATCAAAATCTCTGTCCAAAAATTTGGTGAGGGGGAATTTCTTTTCCATTATATGTATCTTATAGTTATTACACTTACTTTAAGTTACATTTGACAGATTTTATTAAGTATTTATGCTCAACACTGAGGAGAATACTGAGAAAAATAGAAGAACACTCATTGTCACAAATATGAAGCTAGTCTTGGCTTCTGGAGATATAAAGTATATTTTAGGTATCTCTGAATACTAAAAATATAGCACAGCACTTCCATAGAAAAGGATACATCTTTAATCATAAGGGTTGAAGAGCTGAACTAAGAATTGTTGTACTTTCTTTCAAATGAATGAGGTTAAAAAATTTATAGGGTTATAACATGAATCACAAATACAAAAAACCATATAAAATATTGCATTTCCATGGAGCTCTATTCTACTGCTGAATTGCTTCAAGTGCTCACAGATCTATAGATGATTATTGTTTTTGCTCTGTACTCATCATTTGGAACAATTTATTGATGGGCAATTCTTTTTTGTTTCTGTATGGATTTTCTAGGTTTAGAATGATCTGTCTTACACAGAATAGGCAATTGGCCCACAATTTCACAGCATTGGTCAATCTGTAATACTTAATCTTCCTGTTGAGACTGAATATCAATTATATGTTCATCTAATCAGTAAACTAAGCCTCATAAGCTCTGACTCACCACAAAAATAAATCATCTACATCATTGAACTAGAATTATTCAGAATGGCCCACATCTTCTTTTACATTCACATTGGGAAATTAATGCTGATTTCAAAGAGATTTTTCCAAAGTTTCAAATTCATATAATTTGATGACCTATGATGGGTAAAACCTCTCTCTCTAACGATAGCAGAGATGTTTTTGCTAAGCTCATGAACATGTGATGTGTATCTGGGAACATTAATTCAACCCACAGAAGAACTTAGTTAATTATCTGCAAACACCTGGATTTCAGAAAGGTATCATTCATACCAGAATAATTGATGACTATTTTTCTAATGTTAACTTGTGTTTATTCATAGTCTCTGAATCCCGGTTTATCTCAGAACCCTTGACAGGTAGCTGGCATAGGGCAAATGTAGTCCAGCATGAATTTGAATGAACCATAATTTATTAATATTAAACACACACACACACACACACACATAGTACAACTTTTATTCAAGTGCTTTAGAGAGATTTAACAACCAGTTACAATTCATATCGTTGCTTGACAGGTATAGCTGTCACTAATATTTGATGTTTCTTCTTTTTTAAAATAATTTATTTACTTAATTCTATTTGTTATTATAATTATTGATTTTTAATTTGACTAGACAGAGACAGAGAGAAAGGGAAAGTGAGAGAGCAAACCACCAAGTCTGGGACTCAAACCATGGTCAGCCATGTGGGAATCCAGCACCTTTAACCACCATGCCACCTACTGGTCCCAATATTTGATGTTTCTAAATAATTGTGTTTTTTTGTGAGTAACAGAAAAAGAGGTTAAAAACACATACAAAAGCATTGCTTGTAGACTTAACATTAATAGAAAATCAAAGAGGACTCATTTGAACCTAGTCAGTACTGGAGTCTCCTTACCTTACTTGAGATAATTGAGAGAGATGACATTGTTCAGTTATGTGTTCCTTTGGACACCACATTTACTGTCCAGCTCTCTGCCACTAGCCAGACATGATGGATCCTCTGGGAGGAACTTGTAGGCTAAGCATATTTTTAAACCAACAAAAATGCTGACATACTCAGAATGGGGACTAAGTATTTACTATGAACTGTGGTTCATGTTCTTTTGCAGTGAAAATGGCTTTTCAAATACGCTGGTCTCCTCAGAGGCAACTTGAGAAATGTTCCTTTCTCAGCAGTAGTGAAGTTGCATCCTAACCTCTAACCCTGTGAGGCACAGTTTCAAAAATCTTCTGTTTTTGTCCATTTATACATGGAAGCAAGCTTCAAATAAGGCTTTTCCCCCTTTGAGCTTCTGTTGGCCTCATGCAGCTTTAATAAGATCCCCAAAGAACCCAATTCAAAGAGAGAAAATGATATGAGTATGTACATCTGCTTTATGAGTAGATGAGAGTCAGTGCCCAAAGAGTTTTTTAGATATTTTAAGGAAATTTAAACAATATGTATTGTTTCACACTGAGGTTTCTGTGCAAAATACATGCCTTTGGGGAACCCATGTATACATAAACGATTAGGTACTTAGATTGTCAATTTATCAAATCTTTAACCATAAAATAAAACAGTAAAATGTTCTGACAGAATTCCTAAATACCCTTGAAAAAATATCTTTCCCAAATTGATTTTTTTTTTAATTTTCTGTAAGCCATTAGCTAATAAGGAGAAATTTACACTTTGGAAAATTCAGTATGTTTTCTCCATCTGTTTTGGACTATATTTTTGACCACCAAAAACTAAATTAACCATAAAATTATGAAAGACAAGTGGCATCAACAAATGTCTGTCATTAACCATAGTTACACCTCATGAATGGTGGCAAACACAATTAAGAGATAATGATAATGAAGGGCCCCAAGAGATTTCTTCCCTTTTATGAATAGAGTGATTATTAGGAATATTTCATTTCTTATGTAATCATCTTAAGTTTAGAAAGGAAACATCCCTTTAAGTACAGATTTTTTTCAAATAAGAGAAATGAGTGGCAATAAGGTATACGATATACTTGTATTCTGGGATAAACTGAGAATTATCTTCTAAGACAGACTTCCAGTGATGATAGAACCAATGATAAGAAAGGAATAAAACTTTAATGTTTGGGGCTACATCTTTGCTTGTATTCAAAATTGTGCTGGATTATTGAAAAAGAGAAAATAAACTTAAAAAATGTGCATGTATAAAATTCTACTAGGACTTTGGAAAACTATAAAAAAAAAGATTCTTGTTAGAATATTTCCAGATCAAATCTCTAATGAAGAAGGCAGGTTAAAACTGAAGAAATTTTCAAAAAGTTTTTTACGGACCAAGTAAATAATCCTGGAATTATCTTGGAGAGAAGCCTATGGCATGGCAGATGGTAAAATATCTGTAAACAGAATTGGAGATAGTTCACTTAATTGTCAAGTGACAGAGCTCCCATTCTAACATCTCATGAGTCAAGGCAAGCATCTGAAGGACAGATGTATTTATGTGTATGATTAAAGTAGTCTGTCCAGAATCTGGAACATATTACTTGCAGCTAAGTAATGAAACAATGACTTAGGGGACTGATAGGAGGTGTGCCAGTTGTCAATTTATTGCATGCCTGTCCTCATCCACCCTTCATTGTCTGCCAGTGTTTTGGGAGCATTTCTTCTTTAACAGCTGGTAGGATCTCAGTAGGGAGGACTGGAAGGATATTGGAGGAAACATGGGCTTTCAATTTCCATGTTATTTTCTTCCTGGTGCACAGGATGCCAGTGGAACTTTTTGCTTTTGAGTTTCAGTGGCACTGTTAGTGGCTTCATGAGTTCCACAGACAGTGCAGCTGGTTTCCCAGTGATATCCATGATGACTGCTCAATAATTTATGCTGATATCCCAGCCAGTTTCCTAGGAAGTTCAGCAGCAGTATCCCTGCCAGTGGCCCTCATGGACAGCTTCCTGGTAAATCTCATTGACTATGGACTGATCACTGGCCTCATTCACCAAATGTGGACCAGCTGAGGCTTTTGACAGTCCTGCACTGTCCAATGGGCTGCACACGCA
The DNA here is from genome assembly GCF_000334495.1 of Tupaia belangeri chinensis. Lineage (NCBI taxonomy): Eukaryota > Metazoa > Chordata > Mammalia > Scandentia > Tupaiidae > Tupaia > Tupaia belangeri. The sequence continues at coordinate 4,404,497 of NW_006159757.1, forward strand.
TTCTTTCCAGGATGTCTGAATCCCAGACATGAGGAGGGCCGCCCCTTCCATGTCTGTTCTTCCTTTGGACACTGTGTTAATCAGCTCATGCTACAACAAAATACCATACATAGGGTGACTTAAATAATCTACATTTACTTTCTTATAGTTTGAAAGCTAAGGTACCAGTAAAAGTTCCTGATGAGAGCCCTCTTCTCAGCTTGGGGAAGGCCATCTTTTCTCTTACATAGTAATCCCTCTGCGTGTGTGTCTGTGTATTTGGCTCCTCGTCTTTTAAGGAAACCAGTTATCTCAAATTAGAGTGCCACCTTATGATCTCATTTAATTGTAATGACTGCATAAAGGCCCTATTTCCAAATACAGTCACTTTGATGTATTTGGAAATACACCACTTTGATGGTTGGCTTCAACACATACATTTGGGAGGAAAATAATTCAGCCTATAACACGCCCACTTTTCCAATTATAGGATGTTTTTGAGCATCCTCTTTTATTCCCAGTTGTTAATTCATTGACTCTAAATAGTTAATTCTTTATATAAAACCTTTTCTATCTAAATTACCATGTGGTCACTGCCTCTTAGTAGGTCTTGACTGATAGAGCAGGTAAGGAGATTTCTCAACAAACACAATCCTCTTTTCCTTGCAAGAGCTTAGTGTATAGAAATGAGCATTTGGCTTTTCTCCAGTTTTTATGTCCTACCTGGTATTCTAAGTGGCCTGGCTTTAATCTAGGCCTGTGGACTTGATTTCATATTTAATCTGTTCTCTATCTGCCTTTTCTGAAGCTACATGCAGTCACATGTAGCTGCCTGAGTACTTCCTAATGAAGTCATTGCCATGGTCTGTTTGACCATCTGCCCAAGAATCCTTTAACTTTATACTTTGAGCAAAAGTAAATGCAGCAACATATCCACCCATCATACGATGCACCTCTTTCTCTCTCTTTTTCTTTTTCTTTCTTTCTTTCTTTCTTTCTTTCTTTCTTTCTTTCTTTCTTTCTTTCTTTCTTTTTCTTTCTTTCTTTCTCTCTCTCTCTCTTTCTTTTTCTTTCTTTCTTTCTTTCTTTCTTTCTTTCTTTCTTTCTTTCTTTCTTTCTTTCTTTCTTTCTTTCTTTCTTTCTTTCTTCCTTCCTTCCTTTCTTCCTTCCTTCCTTCCTTCCTTCCTTCCTTCCTTCCTTCCTTTCTTCCTTTCTTTCTTTCTTTCTTTCTTTGGAGAGAATTTTGCTATAGGGCGTGTGTGTTTGCTGGAGAGTCAGAGAAACATAAACCAAGAAACCATACTCCGGGGGGATGGCAATAACACAGTCTCTTCTCCTTCATTCTCCTCTTGGGATCTTGGGCACACACACATGCACCTGATGTGTTTTAAGCCACCAGATCCAGGACTTGAACCCCGGCCAACTATGTGGGAATCCAGTGATGTAATCATTACATTATCTGCTGGTCTCCATACAGTGCATTTCTCATAGAATGACTGGAAATTTGTAATCCTATGCTGTTTTCCTTAGTGAATACTCCAAAAATCATTTAAAAATTAGGACCACTGGGAACCAGTAGTTGGCATAATGGCTATGTCGCTGGACTCCCATGCAGTCAACCATGGTTTGAGTCCCGGACCTAGTGGCTTAAACTAACACCAGGCACATGTGTGTGCGTGCCCAAGATCCCAAGAGGAGAATGGAAGAGAAGGAACTGCAGCATGGCTATCACCCTGGGAGGTGATTTCTTGCTTTCTGTCTCTCTGTCTCTCTATCTTTCTGGTGGCAAGCACATATGCCCTATTGCAAAAACCCTCTGGGAAAAAAAAAAATAGGACCAGTGTAAGTCTCTTTTAGAAATTAGCTGCTGTTTTACGATTTCCTTCCCTGATCAAATCACTGCAAAATTAATCAGTTCCTTCATGAGTATCTTTGACCCTGCTCTGTGTTACCAAGTAGCTTCTTGGCCAAACCAATTAAGAGAGAACACTGTGAGCCAACTGCTGCTTGCTGGTTTGCCCATTAAGCTTCAACCCTCAACACTTCAAAAGAAGTTTACAGAGGATCTGGCTTTCCAATGACTTGCATTGATAATTCAGAGAATGTGTCCTACATTTCTTTCTCTACAACCATCTCCCCCACCCTTCAACTTCATACTAAATAATTTAGGGCCTTCATGCATTGATTGATCTCATGTAAATATCACCTATTAATATCAGAAAACAAAATTTCTTTTCCCTTTCTTTTCTTTTCCTTTTCTTTCTTTTCTCTTTCTTTCTCTTCTTTCTTTCATTCTTATTACCATCTCCATACAGTCGTGGGTTCTGTAACTAAAGGCCCTTTTTTTGTTTTTCTTTAGTTTTTGATAGAGGGTATATGTTCTCACCGGATGGAGACAGAGAGAGAGAGAGGAAGAAAATAGATATCACCACTCCCAGGGAGATTACCCTGGCACAATTCCTTCTCCTCCAGTTTTCTCTTTGGATTTTGGGCCCACACACACTCGTGTCTGGTTTGATTTTCAAGACACCAGTTCTGAGACTAGAACCATAGTCGCCCATGTGGGATTCAGCCACCTTAACCTTCTAGCTACCTGCTGGCCCCTAAAGATCTATTTTGTAGGCTGTGTCATCCAAATGCAAATTTGAAGAAGCTGGGATAGACTGAAATCTCTTCTGGAGCAAAGAATATTTGGGGAGAAATAGGAGAGGGGATGGTTTTGGGAGCTGTACAGTTGAGCATAATGAGGCAGGAGCTAAAGAGGGAAAATGAATAAGGTTACTGGACTTCCTGCCACTCCTCAGTTCAGCAATATACCCAGAATCTTGGAAGAAAAAGCCTATCAGTAAGAATTCTGAGGTAATTTACTATGAGGGGAAAATAGCTTTACTATGCCTTCTTAATCTGTAGTAAATTCTATTTGTTCATTAGCATTTTTAAAGCCAGGAAGCCATTCTGGAATCAGGCATACTGGTGCAGAAAAATCTGCTTCTGTTTTGGCACTGGATGAAAACTAACTTCTGGCAAGGACAGACAACATACGTCAGTGTCAGATACAGACTCTAACCTGGTCTAGTCACTTGGTAGTTGATCAAGCAAGTGGCTTAACTTCTCTATGTTCCAATATTATTTTCTCATTTACAGCATGAAGATAGTTATAATCTCAGAGTTGTAAGATTTCAATGTCAACACCTATAGTCAATCAGAAGCAGACATGTATGTATTGATTACTCAGTGTTTATTTATGTTCATTCTACATGCTTTTAGATGATAAGATTGACTTCTCCATTTCTTTTCGTATATTTGTCCTCTTCTTAAGACTATTTTTAGATCTGACAGACTTACATACAAACATAGCTATAAAACACACAAATGCTATTAATGTATCTGCTAATGAATCCAAATTTCTGCTTGCCATCTAAGTCACTTAAAACCTGATATAGTCACGAGTTCATTTGTTTATTCAGTGAGCCTTCTTTCTATCCCTAATATCTGTATACTTTTCAACTATTATAGTCAAATCAGATTAAATTTCAAAATTGCTCTGATGGTTGTGTTAAATGGAAGTGTAAGTGAAAACTTCGCTATCAGTATCTTGGTCTGGCTAAGGTTGGAAAACTCAGTTTAGTAAAACAAATAGTGACAAAGGCATCTTGTTTGGAGAGAGGAAAGAAACTGTCACAGTACCTTTTTATGTTTACATGAAACCTAATTTAATCTTCACAAGAAAAATTATACCATCACATCTTTATTATGGACAATTGACTTTTCTGACTTTAAAATTAGGCATTCATGTGCCATGCAAGTATCACCCTTGAAAATGATCTTTGGACATGCTGAGTACTTTTTTTTTTTTTGAAGAGATTTTTGCTGTAGGTTGCATGTACTTGCCGAAGAGACAGAAAGCAAGAAATCACACACCCCCCTTGTCCTCAGAGAGGATGGCCATACTGTTCTTCCTTCTCTTCCATTCTCCTCTTGGGATTTTGGGCATCAGGCACATGCACCCAGTGTGAGTTTCAAGCCACTTGGGTCCAGGACTCAAAACAGGCGTTGGCCATGTGAGAGTCTAGTGACGTAACCATTATGCCATCTGCTGGTCAATGCTGAACACCCTTAACTTTATTCTTGTTATTGTCTTTGCTTTTTGCCCAATTGCCATTAACCCAGTTCTTAATTCTTTGGTTCAGCTTCTGTTTTCATGAGTTCTATCTTTAGACCCAATACAGACTCAGCTTCTCTAGTCCTGACATTTTTCTCTATCGTTCCTGGATGGCCTGAGGAACTTCTTATTTAAAGAAACCTCATTACCCTCTCCCTCTTCTACCTTTGCTGGTATCAGTCCTTTTGGATGATCTCTTGACTGAAACTCTCTAGTTTTCTTTCAAGAAAGGATAAGAAAGATATCAAAATTCACTTAAATATTAATTGTATACTAATCTGTACTAATTTTTTAAAACAGTCAAAATGAATAGATCCTCTTTGTCATAAGAGAATCAATTTCAAATATTGAAAAGTATTTATATATGTGAATCATGGGGCCTTTTATATTTCACACAAAAATATATAAACTACTTGATGTAAATTGCAATGTGTGTGACTAAAGAATCAAAGAACTCTAGAGAAATTATCTTACTCCCATAGTAACATCTAAGAAAGAAGTTTCATGAAACTGAAAATATCAGAAATCTTATTTTCAATGAGCATTCAAACCAAAGGGAAAACTTAAAAAAAAAAAAAAAAGCATATGACAACAACAACAACAAAATACTAGCACTATATGACACCATAACTTTGGTGAAGGAAACATTAAAAATGTCAAAAGCATTTATTTATCCTGAGAAAGCATTACAGTGTCCTTGTTGGCATAGTCTTGCATTGCTTAAATCTTTGAAAACAAGACCATTGAATTTGGCCTAGTTTCCAGTATCTAGGATTCATTTTGTCCCTAGGCAGGAAATATATAGATGGCATTAGTTTTCTTACCAACAAACTTGTATCAGAGAGTTACGGCAGAATGCACAGTCCAGGTGGCAATCAAGAGTCAATGAGGGGAACCAGCAGTTAGCGTAATGGCTGTGTCGCTGGATTCCCATGTAGTCGACCACGGTTCGCGTCCCAGACCTGGTGACTTAAAACTCACTCCGGGCATGTGTGCCCGAGGGGAGAAAGGAGGAGAAGGAATTGCAGCGTGACCATCCCCTTTGGGGGGTGATTTCTCGCTTTCTGTCTCTATGTCTCTCTGTCTGTCTGGCGAGCGCACATGCCCTGTAGCAAAAAAAAAAACAAACCTCTCAAAAAAAAAAAAAAAAGAGTCAATGAGAACAACAATTCAGGCATGATGACAACTCTTTTCTCAATTTATTCTTAACTCATCAACCAAGTGTTTAAATGACATGGACCTATGGACCTTTCATGCCTTCATACCTTACCTTTGTTTTCTAAGTCTCAACAAGTCAGTACTGAATTTCAGCCATTAACTAACTTATCTTATGTGGAGTTAGGGATCTACCAAGTAAGAGGAACTTTAAAACCATTGGCTTGCTGCCATTATATCACTTAGAAGGCTTAGGTAGAAACCATAATAGTAGCCATAAAAACACACACTACATGCTGCCTTGAACACACCTACTACCACATACAGTTATTAAGTTTCATTGGACATATAGCAGGCTTCTACTCTATATTGTTTATGAGACCAACTTTCAACCCATTTCCTCAAGTCACTTAACTATATTCTTGTTTTATTATCTCAAGTCTGATTTACTTTCTCAGTAAATGGTTTATTATGTCAATACTTTGAGCAATGATCTCCTGTCCCAAAAATCGCAGTGGAGCTCCCTAGGTGCTAGATACTGTGTTAGGCATTGTGGGCATACCACTAATCAGACATGGTCCTAGTGTTCAAGATGCTTTTCTTTAGTAGAAGAGACAGAAAAGTAAATAGATAATATAATACATGCAAGTCTAATAACAGTGGTGATTGTAGATTCCTGTGGGAGTTAAGGCCTTTGGAAAACATTACTAAAATATTTCAAATATAAAGGGATGGCTCATTGCAGGACCCAAGTACAATGAACCAGTTAACTTGGTCAAGGTCAAATAAAAATTTTTTTAAAAATTAAAAAAATAAAAGAAAAAGACTGAGGTTGAATCTATCAAAAAAGAGAGAGGTCTTTGCCTTTTTAGAAATGTCTTACCTGACGGGATCATAAAGAGACGACCTCTTGCCTGAGAGTGTCTTCAAGGTATGAGTGCTATTCTTTATCCCTATCCCAGTTGACTTCTCAGCCATTGGCCTCCCTTTGTGTCAAAAAGCTTTGATCTTTGAGGCAATGGTATTTAGATGGTTCTTTGGAGTGCATTCATTTTGAAGTCAGGCATATATAGATTTAAACTCTGTGACTGCCCATTACAAAGTTTGAATGTTTTCTCTAACCTTTTAAACCCCGGTTTCCTTATATGTCAAATGAAACTAACAACAATAATGCTGCTGAGATGAAGCATCTAAAGGGCGGAGCATTGTACTGATACATACAGGATACATAATAATTATTAGTTCCTTTTTAAAATTAGGGTTGTGGAACAGATGTGCAACCAATTATTGGAAATGCTCTTCAGATCAAAACCCCTCCCTGATTTCCAGACAATAGAGCATCCTTTGACATTAATAAGGGTCCACGACAACCTAAAAGGCACAGTCTGCAATTTCTCACATTTAAAATATTTTATGCCGCTCTGGCTTTGCATCTGTTGTACCATCGAAGAACTCCTATTCTTGCTTCAGGTTCAGTTTAAACATCAAGACCTCCAACGTGATTTCCTTTAGCTGCGCTTTCCTACCCAGGTGAAGTTGCTTGTTCTCTTCCCTGTTCTTACTAAGTACTGATTTTTTTCAAGGTTTGATCCACCCACGTCATATATTTTGTGTAATGTCTTTTATTATATTTATCAAATTATATTTCCATTATTTTTTAGAATTACTTATTTAATTTTAATAACAATAATAATAGTTATTATTATTATTATTTAATTCACCTGAGAGAGAAAGACAGTGAGAAAGCAAGCCTCCAGGTTTGGGACTTGAACCAGAGTCGACCGCATGCGTTTCCAGTGTCTTAACCACCGTATCACCTGCTGGCCCCATATTGCAATATTGCATATTGCAATTATTTTTATATACCTATCTATAGAACTTATTTCATTGCATGGTAGATTTACAATATCTAGTTCCATGCTTAGTAACTGCTTAATAATTATTTGAGGGGTAAGTGAGCAAATGACTAGACAAAAAAAGATAGAAAAATAATTATCAAATGACTAGGGAAAATGAGTTTTAAATGGGTGCAATGATCTTAGCAAAGATAGAAAAATCAATGAGACATAATGTCATTGAAATATAATACATAAAACTAATAATTGATAAATTCCATTTAAATAGAAGGAATAGATATTCAGAACTCTGAACATAACACCATGAACTCTATCTATAGATTTTACATACTGGTCTAGTTCTTAATGCAAATGAGTCCTTCATACCAAACTTGAGAGCTAAAGAAGAATGCCTGCACACTTAGGGAAAAAAATAAAAAACACTATTTAAAGTTATTATATATACATAATAGTAGTTACAATTACCATGTTATACTAATAGACCAGAAAACTGATATCAATAACTATACACCTAAATATCTGTTTTCTTGATAGGGTTTTCTCTTGTTATTCCTCTCTAGCTAGGTCTTAATGATTTATTATTCAGCTAAGACAGTATCTTACATAGTAAGATTCTATTGTAAATAATTTTAGTGAAATAATTAAAAGAGCTTCCTTGTTGTCTTTCATACATGTCATAGTAAAATTCTCCTTTTACATCTTTTTCACAAATCTTACGTCTTGCAATAAAATGCACAGATATGTTGAAAACTGATGCCCTATTAATTAAATGAATAAACCAAGACACAATTTGAATTTAGCTTAATAAGCAAACCAAAGGGAAAGCAGCTGTGTCCCATTAGCTTCTGATTTTCTGCAAAATAGAGGAGGAATGGGATGTAAAAAAGGATGTCTAAAATTGAGCAGCTTGTGGTTATGTTGCTATAGCTACCAGAGGTTCTTTTTGATGCTTTACTGGGTTGACAAAGAAATAGACTGTTTGGAATAGTTGCATAAAACAGTCTAATTCACTGCAATAGTGCTGATATTTGACCATGAGCCTTCAGTTCCTTCAGAGTTAAAATATAGAAATGAAAGAAAAAAGGAAAAATTTGAATTAGTCCATGAAGATTAGATTCGTATTCTATTAACCAAGGGAGGGAAATCCATCAGTTTAAGGACAAATACGAGGATAGAAACATTTCAAATCACATATAAGCTACCTCCACAAAGCTTACTGGGTACCTCTGAATAAAAATAAAGCCATTCGGGAGGCTATTTAGGAACTGGAGATGATAATGCTACACAAAATAGAAAATTGTCTTAAGAAGCCCTTTTCATAAAGAAATTCCCTGCAGATGGTCATGGCTACATCAGAGAAACTACTTCTGGTAGTTTGGCTGTAGAGATATAATGAGAAATATGTCCGAGAGGAAATAATCAAAGTTAGAAGACGTAAATTGCTCCTCTCCTTAATAATAAATGTAAAGGTTAAATGTTTTTTTTTCCCAAGAATCTCAGTAGCACCACATGGAGTGGTTTTAATGACTGTTAATTTTCTGGAGGATTAGACCATGACCATAGAGGGCTTACACTTATTGCAAGAATACTTGAGAGTGTAGTATGTTCTTTTGGAATGGGCACCAACACTACCTCCAGCCTGCCATTTGTTTTTATGAGAAACACCTTTCCTCTTAAAAGAAAATATTAAACAGGAACATAGAAAAAGCTTCTAAGAGTTCATTATGAAAAGGAGACTCAAATCTGGAGAGGCAGGGCCACATGGCTCAGAATTCTCTTTCAGTTTCCCTCTTCAGTGAGTTTTTTGGCTGTGACTTAAATCACCAACACCACACTAACCACAAGAACAACTTTTTTAAAAGGTTTTGGCCAACATATGGGCAACTCAACACAACACACCACCCTAAGTATTTGTGAAATGAAAGAAACAAGAATGACAGCATTCATTTTTAAGTCACTGTTTTGAGGATAATTCCTACACACCATATACCTCTCAGCTGAAAGGCATAATTTTCTCTAGGATTTTGGTGATTCAGCCACCAGAGGAGTTCACTTTCCCCCTTTGACATAGTACGATTTAATTACTTTCAGAACCGACAGAGAAAGAGCATCCTACTATCATTTAATATCCACAGGGTAAGAATGATGCCCTTAGGCAATAGTAGGGATCTTTCAGCACATTCTTCTTGAGTGTTTGCAATGTGAGCAGAAGGTGCAGGTAGCACAAGTAAATGAGGCATCTTATTCCTTGATCTAACTGTCATTCCATCATTGCAAATAAAGAGATGAGAAGTGGAGTTTTTATTTTTTAATTACAGGACAATGGCAAAATCAGAGTCAAGTCTACTTGCCCATTGGAGTTATATAATTTATTTCTATAATATATCTCTAATGGAGAGTTCAAAATCTTTAAACCAATTCATTTTATAACTAAAGATACCATGGGAGGAGGAAAGAAAAGACAAAACTAAGGTAAAGAATATCATTACTGGGACTGACCTCGTGGTGCAGATGTTGAGCCAGATCCCATATGGCCAACCATGCTTTGAGTGCTATCTCCATTGGCTTGAAAAATATTTTTTGTGTGTATACCCCAAATCCTAACGAGATAGGAAAATGAAGGATAAAGCATTACTGGAGATTTTTTTTCTTTGTAATTCTCTCCTTTTTCTCTTATTTTTTTATCAAGGAGGAAATCATTTATGTAAAAATTTGCACCTAGACATATTAGTCAACACAGCTATGCATAAACTGTATTAATTGCTAATAAATAAATAAATGAATAAATAAATCTAGTAAACTATAAGCTGCCTCTAGAAAGTTGATTGAATACCAATGGGTTATTACAATTTATACATTAAAAGGTTCAAGGTTAAATTATTACAATATTATGAAAAGGCTAATTTTGACAAGAACAAATTGTTGAAGATTTACTTTTGTTCCCACACATTCCTCTAGTGAAATATTTATTTGAACATAAGTGTTTGTTATTCTAAGGTGCATTATTTACTTACCAAGTAATCCTTAAGAAATGTTGCAAGAGTAATTTAGAAATAAAATGTGGCATTTATTGTACAAAAATATTACAGTTGTTCTACTAATATGTAGTTTTTTGGCAGTAGAGTTTCTGCTCTAAAAACCTGATATTTATATGTGAAGTATATCACAGAATCATATCATCAAAGAACTTAACCGACTCTAAGATTAAAACATGGAACAACATGGAAATAAAGATTCAAAAATAACAATTTCAATACTTTTAAAACAATAGCTGAAGTAATCACAGTATTATAAAGTCTTCATTTTTCACTTCAGAATATCAATTACGCAAAGTGACTCTTTAGCTAAGATAAATAAATAAGGCCAGATAGACGACTTACTGTTTTTGCTTGTGGGGTGTATATGTGTTGTTGTTTGCTTGATTCCAGTGGAAGCTCTAAGTGACAGAAGCAAGAGCAAATGTTAATATTTTTTTCTAAAATGTCCCCATCAGTATGTATAAAACTAATACAAAAAAGGACAACTCTGCAGGTCTTAGCTCTACTGACTGGAACAAGACATGTATGTAGAGGGAGTTTCTGTGTACTGTAGTCCCTTCCATCTCTGGTTTCATTATCCTCAATTTCAGTTACCTATAGTCAACCAGAGTCTAAAAATAGAAAATGGAAAACTTCAGAAATAAGTAAACCATAAAATATAAATCACACACCATTCCGAGTAGCATGATGAAATCCTTCACTCTCCTGCCCATCCCGCTCAAAACTTGAATCATCCTGTGCTCAGCGTGTCCTGGCTGTGGACATCACCTGCTCACCTGTTATTCCCTTAGTAGCATTCTGTTATCAGATTGATTGTCAGTTATCTCTCCCAGAGCTTATGTTCAAGTAAGCCTTATTTTACTTAATAATGTCCCGAGGTGCAAAACTAGTGATGCTGGCAATTTGGATACGCCAAGGAGAAGCTGCAAAGTGAGTCCTTTAGTGTGAAAGTTTTCAACTTCAGAGAGAAAGAGAAAAAAATTGGTTTTTGATATCATTAAATTTACATACAGTACTGTAAGATATTTTGAGAAAGAGACCACATTCACATAACTTTTGTCACAATATTGTTCTATTAGCTTTTGTTGTTAATCTCTTCTTGTGTCTAATTTAAATTAAATTTCACCACATATATGGATGGATAGGCAAAAACATGGTAAATATATGTTGAGTCTTCTTTATCTAAAATGCTTGAGACCAGAAGAATTTTGGATTTCTGTTTCTGAAATATTTATGTATATATAATGAGATATCTTGAGGATGGAACCCAAGTCTCAACATAAATTTTATTTCTGTTCATATAACCTTATATTCATAGCCTAAAGGTAATTTGGTACTGTATTTTTATATTGCATTTTTTATGGCAAGCTGTCACATGAGATAGGATGTGGAATTTCCCACTTGCGGCATCATGTTGACACTCAACAGTTTTGGATTTTGGAGAATTTCTTATTTTCTAATTAAGGATGCTACCTATATAGGGTTTGGTACTATTCACAATTTAAAGGATCTTCTGGGGATTTTGGAATGTACCGCATGAGGATAAGGGGACTACTATTTTATTGATTCTCTCTGCTTTATTTTTACTTTTAAAGTTTCTTTATTTATGAGTGTGGAAGGGAGAGAGGATCTGTGTGTTGCAGTCCTCCCCCTCAGCACTGTACCTAGCACTGTTTAGGTAGACCCAGGATGCAAACCCAGAACCTTCACTATGGCTTCCCTTCTCACACTGCAGTGCCCATATTGCCTGTGTGATTATCGTGGTTGGACTTTCACTCTGCTTTTCTTTAAAAAAGAGAATATAAGTGCTTTAAATTTCAGACTATAAAACATCATTGAAAGAACATACTGTTAAATGAGCATGTAATTATGATGTGCTAATTTTTCTTTTATTTTTTAGAATTCTTTAATTTTAGTATTATTTTAAAATTTTGACCAGAGAAAGAGACAGAAGGAGAGAAAGGGAACCACTGTCAGTCATGTGGGAATTCAGTGCCTTAACCATCATGCCACAGATCGGCCCTGGATGTGCTAATTTTCTCCTTTGCCTTTAGAGCAAGAGTGCAGGAAAAACCTGGCAGAGTAGGTAGGAAGTCAGAGCTCAGTAGTGTGTCCATTGTGGGCCAGCTAAGTGAAATTGATTTAACCTTGAAACTTAGTGTCCTTCATTAAGAACATGGAAAACTAAATGTTGATCTAAACTTCTCAAATGATAAATACTAAACTTGCATGAAATAAACTAAAGAAAAGTAGGCTATTTTCTATTTTAGGTGAGTAAAATCAGAAGTGTTTCTCACAGCCTATTCAAAAGACTATTGTCTTAGTGTCACCAAAGCATATTTGCCTTATTTTACTCATTTCTGTACTCCCTGGTCCCTCTACCAAAATGCACTACTTTATATATTCATCAAATATTTCTTGAACATCCATAAATTATACAGATCAATGGAGAATAGAAAGGTCAAACCTACTACCTCTTTTAGGTAATTTACATGAGCCCTCTTCACAAACCTTCTGTAGAAAAGTATATTTATCTCTGTTGTCTTTTCTCTTGGGAGACAATTCAGGCTTATAAAAAATTAAGCACATTAAGAGGCAACAACAAAGGTTCTGATACTTAGAAAAGTCCCGAACTGCATAGTCAGTGAGAGTAGCACTTAGCCACGGTGGCTATGAAGAGCTGGAGACCTGGCTAATCCAAACTGACATTCACTGTAAGTGTACCATATATATCCGATTTGAGAGGGTTATATGAAAAAATAATATAACATACCTCAATATTTATAGTGATGATGTGCCATAGGATAATCTTTTGAATATATTGAATAAAACATTATTCAATTACTTTCATCTATTTTTTAAATGTGGCTATTAGAAAATTTAAAATTACATATGTAGCAGGCATTATATTGCTATTGCTTATTTTTGTCATGGATGTTCCTGAATAGATAGACACTTCTGAATAAGCAAAGAGAAAAAAGTCAAAATGTAGAGGATAAAACAAAAGGGTAAGCGGAGTGTTCCGTTTTTATCACTTGCATCCAGTCTTGCCTCTCAAATATGACCTTAGCAATGAACAGAAAACCCAAATCAATATTATGTCTTTACATAATTATTATATTACTTCTTTATGCATTTTTGCTACTAGTTATAAAAACCTCACATGAAAATTGTAAGGGAAAATTATGAGTTGGCAGAGAGACTCTTTGGAGTTCCCATTCATAATTGTCTGGCAGATATGGTGAAACCGGGAGGACTTCCGAGTCAAAAGCACAGGCAAAATAATCAGGGAAGGAGGCATGAAGATCAACTTTGTCTGAGTTTAGAGTGGTAGATATTTGTGGATTCCCTTAAAAGTAAGTGACCAAATTATTTAAATTCAAATGGTGTATTAGGGGGAAGTGATCTCAGAAAAATATTTCGATAGAATAGTAGGGTAAGATTGAATCGGAAGCCAGGGAAGTTGTCAAGCAGCTTACCACTAAATACAAATGGAGCTTATTTCCACTGCAGAACTCTTAGAGCTCTTACACACAGTCCATGGGTTCCAAAAATGCTCCATCTAAGGACTGAAAGACTGCGTAATTATCCAGCAAAACCCGTACTCATTGAGAGTAGCTTCAGAGGGATATTAACCACCCGACACTGTCTGCTTGCTCAGTGTTCCCTCAGCACAGGTTCTTACAACCAGAGAGAGCTTTCTGGCAAACCATCACAACTGCTAGCAGTTGAAGGTTTGACTGGTTAGCCCAGAAATGGTATGTATGTCCCCAGGGGATTTAAACAAAGCACTGATAATGCCTGCTATAGTTCTTCCTGTCACTGAATCTTCAAACTGGTGGTTAGAATTTCAAACAAAAGCACACTAATGAGACAAAGCTAGTTTTCCATTTTTGCAGTTGGAGCCAAGACCTAACAGGTTATTCATCACCTCTGCCTCTTTCCATCCACTCTAGATTTTTCTTATCCCCAACCAGCATTTCCACTGGTCTAGGTTGCTTGTCAGTTGGTATAACCAGAGCTTCATACCTGAGAGATTTGAGACCCTGATACCTCTGGCTCTGTCAGATCATGCTTACGGTAGTCACCTACCATGGTCATTTTTGGACATGGAAATACAGTAAACCCCCCTGAGTTCCATACATTTGCCTGCCCGTTTCCATAGTGTAGCAGCAACTCTCTCTTGTTGATAATTAATGTCAGTTACCATTTCTGGTGGAATAAGAACTCTTTTATTTGCTTACTATTCTCTATTGGGACAAAAAAAAATGTAAAAATCAGGTTAAGTGAAACCCTTATCATGGGCCCTTACTGTGGCCCTTGGGGTAAGTAAGTTTTACTTCTACTAACTAGTAAATGTAGACAAGTAGAGACAAAATTTGCAGGACCTGGAAACACTAATCCCTCATGTAAGTCAAAGGGAGCAATGACAAAATGAGACACTCCTATGTCCACCCTTTGTTTCCTAGATCCCTATTTTCTTGTGGCCAGGGACACTGAAATATATAATATATTGGCTGGTGCCTCAGAATATAGACTAATATTTCAGGTGAGTATTATGTCAAGGCTGTCATGTCATTTATACCTGAATTACTGCAGGATTTGGTCTTTAAATTACCATCTGTGTTACTTTGTTCAGGCTACTATAACAAAGTACTATAAATTGGGTTGCTTATAAAAGACAAAAACATTTGGATCAGGTGGTGCAACAGTAATGCAACTGAACCCACATAGAAAAGGTCCTGGGTTTGCATCCAGGACCTCCCTGCACACACTAGGCATACATGCACATGCCTATTATCTGGGCTGGCAGAGACTGAGGACAGATTGCAGCAAGAGAATCCTACTGGGGGTTTCTCTCTTTCTCCTGGAGGAAGTAAATAAACTTAAGGAAAAAAAAAAAGAAATGCATTTCTCAAAGATTTTAAGGCTTAGAAATCTACAATCATGTTGGAGTCAGATTCGTGTCTACAAAGGCTGGTTTCCTGATTGATAGACTGTAACTTCATGTGACAAAGGGATAAGGGAGCTTTCACTGTGACCTCACATGACAGAAAAGGTTAGCTATCTCTCTAGGGTCTCTTTCATAAGGGACACTAATGGCATTTGAGGGAAAGCTGTAATAGCCTCATCAGTCCTAAAGGTCCCACTCCCTAATACCATCACCTTGGGAATAGGGATTTTAACATATGGATATGGGGGAACACAGACCCTCAGAATATAGACTAATATTTCAGGTGAGTATTATGTCAAGGCTGTCATGTCATTTATACCTGAATTACTGCAGGATTTGGTCTTTAAATTACCATCTGTGTTACTTTGTTCAGGCTACTATAACAAAGTACTATAAATTGGGTTGCTTATAAAAGACAAAAACATTTGGATCAGGTGGTGCAACAGTAATGCAACTGAACCCACATAGAAAAGGTCCTGGGTTTGCATCCAGGACCTCCCTGCACACACTAGGCATACATGCACATGCCTATTATCTGGGCTGGCAGAGACTGAGGACAGATTGCAGCAAGAGAATCCTACTGGGGGTTTCTCTCTTTCTCCTGGAGGAAGTAAATAAACTTAAGGAAAAAAAAAAAAGAAATGCATTTCTCAAAGATTTTAAGGCTTAGAAATCTACAATCATGTTGGAGTCAGATTCGTGTCTACAAAGGCTGGTTTCCTGATTGATAGACTGTAACTTCATGTGACAAAGGGATAAGGGAGCTTTCACTGTGACCTCACATGACAGAAAAGGTTAGCTATCTCTCTAGGGTCTCTTTCATAAGGGACACTAATGGCATTTGAGGGAAAGCTGTAATAGCCTCATCAGTCCTAAAGGTCCCACTCCCTAATACCATCACCTTGGGAATAGGGATTTTAACATATGGATATGGGGGAACACAGACATTCAGACCACTGCGACATTTTAGCTACTTACTAGAACTAGCTCTAACTGTCGCTGCCAGTAGTTTGAATCCTGAGTTATGGGGAAGTGTCACCGTGCCTGTAAAATCTCCCTTATTTAGCCTTATGTAACTTGGCCCATCATCCTGAATATACATCCAGTTGTGTTCTCCGTGTTTCTGACTTATATATTGGTCAGGACCTGTAGCTCTTTGGGTAAATAATTCCTTTTCTACAATAGCAAGGGCAGTACTTCTGCCACCTGGCCATGCAGACTAAATTCTTATCATATAGCTCCATGGTGAAAAATCAGATTCTAGAATAACAAAGATCGTATTGTGAGATGTATACCTTAGAATACACAGCAGTACACAAAAGAAGAAGCAAGGTGACCAATAAGCACACGAAAAGGTGATCCATTTCACTAATAGTCATAAGAATACAAATTAAAACCACAATGCAGTACCACTGTATGTACTTTTTTTTTCTTTTCAGGAAAATCTGTAATTAAAATCATCTTAAAGACTTCAAACCTACGATTACATTGAAAGAATTATCGAAGATTTTCAACATATACTAATCTTTGAACCATAAGTCTCAATGACTGCTTCATGGTGTATAAATAAATGATCTTGTTAAAAACCCATACTGAGGGCTAGCAGATGGCATAGTGGTTAAGGTTCTGGATCTTACATGGCTGCCTTGGCAGCTAAGGTCCGGAATGTGGAGGCTTGAAAAACATACCAGGTGCATGTGCTTCCATGCCTAAATTCTGAGAGGAGAATACAGGAGATATGATTGTAGTGTGGTCATCCCTCACAGGGTGTGATTTCTCAATTTCTGTCTCTTTCTGTTTCTTTTCAGCAAGTACACATGCCCTAGGCAAAAATCTTAAAAAAAAAAAAACAACAACTGATTTGTATACATTCACTTTATTGCCAGGAAAACTGTTAAATGTGCACAGAGAAAAAGAGAGAGAGAAAGAGAGAGAATGGTCAGAGTTTTTTTTTTTTTTTATTACTGAGTATGATAGTCTCAATATTTGTATGCATATAAGAAAAGAAATAAGTTTTTAGAATTTATAATGAAATAATATTTTAAATTTCCCTATACTTTCTTGTGTTAAACATTAAAGCTAGACAAATATATTTCTTGTTTATTTTTATTCTAAATAAGGATTTCCATCCCTTCTATTTTAGAATTTATTCAGAAGATAGTAGTTTTTCCAAAATAAATAGGTATGAAAAATATGTAATTGTGCCCTGATTCAAAAGAGTGATACAGTCAGTCTAAAGAGGAAAAAAAAAATAAGAAACTTTGACAATGTGAAACTTTAACACTATTATATGGTATAGGCCTTATTAACAAAATCAAAAGGCAAAAACTACTGGGGACAAAAGCACTACTAAAATGTTTACAGGATATTTTAATTTATAAATAACTTTTAATTTATAAATAACTTTTATTTAATTAAGACGAGCACTCCAGTAGAGAAAAAAATTGCAACATTAATGGAGTCTTCACAAGAGAAAATAATGTTAATAAATATCTAACTGTGTTGACTTTTCACTGGAAAAGTAAAACTATTATAAACAAAACAGTCATTATCTTTAATTTATATGATTAGAAATATTATTATTGAGGGTATCTTAAAATGGTTGCCATGAAAGCCAAACTGTAAAAACATCACTATTTTTTAAAAAGACAGAATTGTCCCTTTTTAGAAAACAAATTCTTCTATGAAAATCACCAAAGAAGGAACAAGTTATAAAGTAGAAGTATGTGTAGGCTAGATTTTAGGGTTGTTATTATAATAATAGCAAATATTTAAAGTGTTTTGTGATCACAACATCAAAAGGCCAAAATAACTATGTGTGTGTGCGCGCACACACACACACACACACACACACACAGAGTTTTATATATATATATATATATATATATATATACACACACACATGCACACACACACATGCACACACACACATATACATACACACACACACAATGGAAGACTATGAGCGATTAATATATATTGACAGAGAAGAATATTTATTGACATGGGAAACTATATAAAATAGATTGTGTTTTCTTGCTAGAGGGCACATGCACTTGCCAGGGAGATGGGGAGGAAAGAGAAAGAGAGAGAGAGAGAGAAATCACCCCCCAGAGGGGCTGGCTACCCTGCAATTTCTTCACTTCCAGACTCCTCTCTGTATTTGAGGCATGCATGTAAAGTGCCGAGTGAATTTTTTTAAACTGTTGGGTCCAGGACTCAAAACGCACTATTGGCCATGTGAAATCCAATTGACTTAACTTCCATACCACCTGCTGGCCCCCCCAAAAATGGATTGCTCTTAAAGCCCAAGTCGTCTATTTAAAAATGATTTGGATACAAAATGTTTTATATAACGATAGCTTATAATGTAAGCTTATAATGAAAGGGGATTTGTTTGATTTTGTTGTTATACATATTTTACAACTATTATTCTAAACTCTCATATCATAGTTCATACAGGGTGAATTTATACAAATGCATGTGCATGCAAACATGCATACACTCTCTCACACTGACTAGTCACAAACATACATGCTGTCTTTACACAGAATAAGATTTTTGATTCTCGTTTTGCTAAGGCAAAGCTTTCATTTTTCTTCTCTTAGAATTGTTTGTGGCAACTTTTTTTTTCCAAATAAAAGTGTGAGAAAAACAAGTGATATATTGTAACTTGATCCAAAAGGAAGGTGTAACCAAACCAAAATAATAACACAAATTCATGCCAGGCTCTATCACAGGTTTTATGTGCTGCCAAAGGGAAAAATAAAGATGAAAAAATTTTTCTCTGTTAGGTTTTATGAAAAAATAAACAACCAGATGGGGAGATGGGGGAAGGCAATAAAATAATTATGAAGGAGCAAATCTCAGTAAGTCCTTAGAACACAATAGAAAACAGGCTGTCAAGAGAAGAAAAAAAAAAAGTAAGAAAAAAAAAGAAAGAAGCCCTGGAATTCAGTGTATGGGATCCTCAGCTAGAAGAGAAGTGCAATTTTGAAATAAGTTACAATTTACAGTAACTTCTGAAAAATTTGACATGAATCTAGTGTAACGCTCCACCCCCCAAACCCCCCAAAAGCTCAGAGTACTAGGATACACTATTCCTACTATATGACTCCTACTTCATACATTTTAAACACACACACACACACACACACACACACACACACACACAGAAATTCCCTACATCCACTATAAATGACCCAAATGCTTATAATATTGTAGATAGAAACCATCCCCAGAAAACTCTTCTATAATGGCTCTAAAATCAACTATCTCTGTTTTACAAGGCTTGGAGATGGATCTAAATATCTAGATTTTACAGTAAGTAAGAGAAGATCAAGAGAAGTTACAAGTGTTAAAACAACAAAAATTAACCTCTGTTTATTTTTTTTAAAAGACTCTAAAGATTTTGAATATTGGTAAATGATAAGTAATGCCAAATTTTAGAGATAAAAGGGATTCTAAGTCATCTCTTCTTTCTCTCTCTCTCTCTCTTTCTCTCTCTCTGAAACACACACACACACACTCATTTTCTTGATCGGTGAAGCAAAATTGTAATTTTTACAGAAGTTTATAGACAACAATGTGTGATTGCAAAGCAAGAACTTAGTTTTGACAGCTCACAGCTATGGTTTATTTCTACTATATCCTATACTACAATATTTTGGATGTAATCAAGAAGCTTTTATTGTATAACCTCTACAATACAATTGTCCAAAATTATTTTAAGGGTTCTGGAAACATATGAGAATATTAACATGTGACTCAACTTGCCCTCAGAATTGAGATACCAAGCTAATCTTTTAATTTTAATTTTCAAAAGTGAATAGGACATTAATATATAAACATTTTTAGATCTTAATATCACCATAATATATTTCATTGTGTATTTTATAAAAGAACTATAAGCTTAGATTTTCAGTAAGATTAGATTTATCTCCAGGAATAGGATGAGAAATTTTAACAATGAATACAGAGAAGTATGAACTATATCTGCTATGAGAAAAAATTTAATTCTTTTATCAGTGAATCTATACATTTCTCTCCTTTTTTTGGAGGGGGGGTTGCTATAGGGCATGTGTGCTTGCCAGAAAGAGAGAGACAAAGAGACAGAAAGCAAGAAATCACTCCCTGAGGGGGGGATGGCGGAGATGGCCACGCTGCAATCCCTTCTCTTCCATTCTCCTCCCGGGATCTTGGACATGCACACACAAATGCCTGGTGTGAGTTTAAGCCATCAATTCCTCCACTTGAACTGTGGTCAGCTACGTGGGAGTCCAGTGACATAGCCATTAGGACAACTGCTGGTCCCAAAAATGTGGTTTCTAATAAGCAACTTCTAGTAGAATGTGATTGGCTATTGGCTCCTCATCTTTTCTGCTGGTTCACCTCAGTTATTTATTGACCTCATGATGATGTGACTCCAACCTTACAGAATTGTTTTTTTGATAACTTTTCTAAGAGTAGTATGTAGAACTATGGATAATCCCTGGAGCCTTGCTTGTCTCTATCCTCAAATACTCAGGTAGACTTCTGTTTTCCAGGCACGACAAAGAAAAGGACAGTTTTTGGAGCTACCATTGCCCAGCACAGGGTGTCTCTGAAATCTCACTCATTTGTATATTCTACTCAACCAAAACTATTCTATGAACACTTGCTTAATATCTGAAAGTAAAAGTAAATTTTCTCTACTGGGTATTCTGTTTGCTTTGTATCTATTATTTTGTAGGTAGTACATTTAATTTCACATTACAAAGATTTGTTTTTGTTGTTCATATAAATGCCATCATTACTGTTAGTCTTCCTAAATAGAAAGATCAAAACTCATCTCCACACAGGGAATAATAAACATGAATCAAATTTAATATAAGAAACAGAAAATCAGCATAATCCTTAGAAAACTATGGTTCATACTTTTGTCACTCTAGCTCATGTACAACATGAATCCAAAAGTGGATTTCAGTAATTTATCTATTTTGGTGAAACTACATGCCCAGAGCATAAAATTGACTGACACTAAAATGCCATTTCAGTTCGGAAAAATGCTGCCTGGTTATGCTCCCATTGATCTTTTGATTATTTTCTCATAACTTGAAGGATGAGTCTTGTTATATTTCAGGAATCACCATTGCTTTTGGGAGATAGAAAAGCTTTGTAGTATGATAACTCAGTGAACACTTATCATATCTCCTCATTGCTATCAGAACTGATAATGTTTCTCTAAACTCACTGGAATCGGCTAATAAGATAACCATACCAGCTTTTGGTTATCAAAGAAAAGCACAAGACTTCCAGAAATTCTCCATGTTCAGTGGTTTAAGGAAACAACACAGTGTAATGACAGATTTGTTTTGTTTTGTTTTGTTTTTTAATACTCAGGTACATGTGGATAATATAGAAGATCACACTTGAAGAAAAGAAAGCAGTAAATATGTTCAGAAGTATTTGGGGATTTTATCCTGTTACATAATATACCTTGTGAATATCTGACTGTTAAAGTAACTACCCTCACCTTTATTTTCTTATCAAAAGTCTATAATGAATTACACTAAATGACTTTATATCCTGAGAGTGAGCAGATGAAATTAAACAAATATGTTATGTACAAGGCAGGTTATTTTCTCACAAGGGAGGGAAATAAGAAAATAATTTTTTACTGAAACATAAAATATGAACAAAAGTCTTTGTAATGTGAAATTAAATGTGCTACCCACAAAATAATAGATACAAAGCAAATGGAATACCCAGTAGAGAAAATGTACTTTTACTTTCATATTTTAAGCAAGTGTTCATAGAATAGTCTTGAGTAGAATATACCAATGACTGAGATTTCAGAGACCTCCTGTGCTGGGCAATGACAGCTCCAAGAACTGTCCTTTTCTTTGTCGTGCCCAGAAACAGAAGTCTACCTGAGTACTTGAGGATAGAGACAGGCAAGGCTCCAGGGATTATCCATAGTTCCTTAAGGCATCTATCTCACTTATGTTTGTGCATTCATCTCATCATTTGCATATCTATAAAACAAAGGAAGTTCTCCTGTTTGTGTCTGGCACCTATTTCTTCCACCTATACTTTGTTCTGACAATTTCCAACTGCTGATTCCTACTTCAACCTAGTATTTTGTTCTCATGACCTATTTAGACTGTCCCTTCTCTACATTCCTATAACAAATTTTATATTTTTATAAGACTTAGTATCATACTGTAACTACATGTTTGTATATTTATGCCCTTGCTAGACTATAAGCTCCTTGAGCTAAATAAGTAAGTGTTACTAATTTTTATGATGTTGGGACTTAATATGCAAAGTGATGCATTGAACATTTTTAGTGAATATTTTCTTTTCTTTCTTTTTTTTTCTTACTAAAGGAAAGAATGAATCAATTTAGAAAAGTTTTTAAACTCCTCAATATTTTGAGTTTTTTTTATATGGTAGAATAAGATATTATAATAATGGTTTGTGATGCTACAATGACCCTCTCTCAATAAGGAACATGATCATGTTTAGGTATTCATTTTATTCCAGGATTATATTTCCAGCTATCTTCTTTCTGAAGCATTTTTGGCGTCATATTTTTGTATGATAAAAAAAAGGGTTTGGAAGATTGTATAAAACCACATGAATTGTTCAAAGTTTGTAAAGAATTCACAAAATGACAACTTGAACGTTTTCTTTTTTTGTTGAGCATCTAGAAGAGACTATTCTCTCTCTAATATCGGTTTGGATGGAGTGAAGGCAGTACTTTAGAGATTGGTGAGACCGTCTTATAACACCATCAGGATGTTCAATAAAAGCATCACCGCAATCATTTCACTTCAAAACAGAAATGTCTTTTTAAATGCCACATTTTGTTATAAAAATTTGAAACTCACTCAGCTCCCACACATTTACATTGCTAATACATAAAAGAGAAATAAATTTAAGCAAACACATTAGTATGTAACATGAGACATTTAGGTTAAGTGATTTAAGCATAGTGATCTATGGGTGACAATATAAACTTTTATTACAAATGTTTATTCAACCATTAATAATTTATAGACATGCTTATAGTACTTAGATCACAATTAATCATGAGTAGGAATATCTGCTAAATAGTAGCCTCCTGAGAAACAGCAATTTGGAAATCAGAAAAGACAAAAAAAAAACAGAATCTGATCAAAGTTATCTTTAAAAGAATAAGGTTTGTATACAACTATGACTTAGGGATTTTAGATCTCCAGTGATAATTAAGGACTATTAAAAACTATAGAAATGAATATTGTTCTATGCTACAAACATAACTTCCACATGGTAATAGTATCAGAATTGTTTCCTAAGTTTCAATAACAAATAAGATTGATTTAATGAATAGATAATTTCACAAGGAATATAGGAATACTTACAAAGTAGTAATATATATAATGTAAAGCTTGGATTTCACCACTGAAGAGAAGCTGCTGTGTGACACAGTGACTGACACCTACCACTGCTGTTCCTTTGGGTCTTGCTACATGATTTATGCTAAAACCACAACTCTCCCAGATTCTCTTGGTCAGTGACTGACATGGTCAGGATACTAAAATGGTTACTAATACCCAGTAGGTGACTCATATAGTGACAAGCACTGTTCAAAGGATACTCATTAATCTGGACTAAGCTTTGTCAGAGAGTGTAATGACCTGAATCTCTCACCATACCCAGGCTACCTTTTGTTCTGCCTTTCTGCTTTATTAAATATCAGAGTATCCTGTACTCTGAAAGTTATCTTCTTGCTCTTGCTCTCTTTCTCTTTATTTTTCGTAGGTATCATCCCTAATAAATCTCTCAAAAAAGACTATTGGGTTGTCAGGAAAGTTATGACACATTTTTGAATAGAAAACCAGAAAAATATGTCATGACTTTCCTGATAACCTAATATATTTATCTACTTTGTCGAGAGAGAGAGAGAGAGAGAGAGAGACCACTCCAAACAGCTTTCACCCTGTGGTCCACAATCACCTTATCCAGCCCCAGCTATGGCCACTTGGTGTGCTTGCAGTATCCAGGGAAGTCTGGAACCTTCCTATGTGGATCAGCCTTACAGAGCATCACATTTTTCTGCTATGCCACCATCCACTCCCCTACCAATTTACCTTTGGCACATCAAGTCAGCCTTAATGAATAATTCTCAGAAAACTCATAATGCCACAGAAATATAGAAAGTATAAAAATACAGGAAAAACAAGTCTCACCTAAATATCATTAATAAACAATTACGAGAAACTCTAACCAATGGAATTTTCAAGTACACATAAATTTTGTGGTTTATTTATTTCTATATATTTCCTAATATCTCTTGTAATTTCTTCTTTGACATCTTGGTTATTTAAGTGTATCATCTGAATTCCACATATGTGAAGATTTCCCCCCAAATTTTTATTGCTGATTTCTTGTTTAAATTCTTCTAACATGTGTATTTTACATAATTTCAATGTTTTTTGAACACGTTGAAATGTGTGTTATGATTTCATATAAAGTCTATCCTGAGGAACCTTCCATGTATACTTGAGATGAATACATACTTTGTATTGTTGGTTGGAGTGCCCTGAAAGTATATTTTAGGCATATAGTGTTCAAGTTTCTGTGTCTTCACTTATCTTCAATCTATTCGTCCTCTCCCTGATTCACAGTACACTATTAAATTTGCAAGTTATTTTCCAAAGTATCTTTTTTAAAAAAATATTCTGTCATGTTTTGCTGTATCTTTTTGGAAACTCTGTTGTTTATTACCATGTTTGCCATGTTTATATCTTTCTGAGGGACTCATCTTTTAATTATAAAATGTCTCACTTTTTCTTGTAACATCTTGACCTTAAACTTTACTTTGTCTGATATTAAAACTAGCTATTTTTGTTCTGTCATGGCTGCTGTTTGCATTTAGCTTGGATTCTTCTATCCTTTTACTATCAACTTACTTTTTTATCTTTGAATTTAAAGGGTGTATTTTTAGACAAGTATTAATCAGACTTTGTTTTGGACTTTAGAATGATGATCTCTGACTTTTGATTAGATTACTAATCCATTTATGTTTATGTTATAATTGATGTTACTGGATTTATATCTTATAGTTATGCTATTTATTGTCTGTATGTTATGTTTCTCTTGTTTCTCTGTGATTCCTTTTCTTCTGTTGTACTCTGTAGAGAGTATGTGCTCTTCAGAGAGAAGGAGAAAGTCAGAAATCACACCCCAGGGGAGATGGCAATGCTGCAGTTCCTTCTCCTCCATTCTCTTCTTGGAATTTTGGGCACGCACGCACACACACCTGGTGTGATTATCAAGCCACTGGGTGTGGGCTCCAACATCCATCAACTATATGGGAATCTAGGGCCTTAACCACTATGCCAACTGCTGGCCTCTTTATTTTGCCTTTAATTTTCAAGATAGTATTTTTGATTAAAAGATTATTGGTTGACTGATTGTGTTTTTACTTTCTCTTTCATCTATTTGCATGTCATTTCACCTTTTTCTGTCCTCTAAATATCTTTTTATGAGAAGTCAATTGTTATTCTGTGGTTCTTTAATAAGTAAGAAGTCATTTTATTATTTTACTAATTTAAATATTTTCTCTTTGTCTTTTAGCAGTTTTACTATGAGTAAAGGATTTTCTTTGACTTAATTCGGTTTTGGTTAGAGAGATCTTTTTTGTTATAGGGTGCATACGCTTGCTGAAGAAACAGAGATGGACAGACAGAAAACAAGAAATCGGCCATTGAAGGATGGCTACACTGCAATCCCTTCTCCTCCTTTCTCCTCTTGGGATTTTGGGCACATATCTACATGTACCTGGTGTGAGTTTTAAGCTACTGGGTCTGGGACTCAAATCATAGTTGACTATGAGAAAGTCCAGCCATTATACCATCTGCTCATTTATTGAGCTTGAATAAATCAATGAATGTTTTTCATTGTATTTGGAAAGTTTTTGATCATTATCACTTTGAGCACCTTTTTCAACCATTTATTTATCTGTGAGAACTAGGCATTTTATATATCATAGCAATGATAAAGCATTCTCCTTTAACTACCACCATCATCATTATGCCCAGTATCATTATTGCTGTTTTCATTTTTATGACTGTCTTGTCTTTCTGTAAAATCTACTTCCCACTTTCCATGTAAGGAATAACCTCTTATGGAACTATTCAATTACCTTGACTCGCACTAACTTTCTTTTAAGCCTAGCTTCTTACAAGCTTCTCTGGATGGCTTAGTTTCATATTCAGACAGTGACTAGTCAGAGGTTATACTTAAACCCATGGACCCAGTATAGCTTGTATCTTTTGCTGTCAGATGTGTATGACTAAAAAACCCTATCATTTAATGGAATCTGCAGTTCTTCCCTGTGCTAAGCTATGGATAAGTAGTTCACAAGTATCCTCTCTTGTTGCTCCTGAATTCAGTCCACCAAATATGTATAATCTTCCAGAACACTAGACATGAGTGTGAATTGAGTAGGATTGTCTTTGAATTTCTTTCCAATTATCTCTCTGTTAAATATTTGTGCACGCTCTCATTTTGTTAGCTTCTAAAGTATCATAAAGCTGCTAGAGTTCTCTGATTGCTTGCACTATCATCTGTTTTTTTGACTATATGCCTGGGCATGGATTTCTCCTTAATTTGTTTTAGATAAAACTAGTTAAATGTTCATGGAGGCTTGTAGAGCTGCTAGTCTGCAAGACTTTTCCTGCTCCCTCTGGGTGGATTCTCTGTGTTCCTGAACTGGAGCTGGCAGGATCATGGGAACTGAAGGTCTTTAAAGCCTTCTGGTCATACCAAGAATAGATTATGCACAATTTAGATGTGGAAGAGAGCTGGGAAGTGCTTTCTCCCCACTTCCTTGCCTGGACACTCTGCTCTATGGAGCAGGTGCTGGATGAGAGATGTGAGCCACTTATCTTTGCTGGATGTTGTGACCATCTGGAATATATTTCTCTAGCACTGAGGTGGGGGAATGGGAAAATTTTGATTCAAATGCTATAGCATCCAACTGCCCCTAATAAGATTTTGAAGATTATTTTGAATAATATTTCTTAATTTGTTTTATTCCCTTTGGTCAATTTATAGAGGCCTTAATAAGTTGTCTGGTAGTTTTAATAGTTCAATAACTGCCTTCTATGGAAATTTTCATGACAGATATTATGAGAGTTACCTGATTACCTTGAAATCTATAATCTTACTATTTATTTTCAATTTGTTATACAAGTTCTATATCCTCTTTCTCTTCTTTTGAATTAATCAAATGTTATTTCTAATTTTTCTCTTGGCTTTTAGTTATATTTCAATGCTTTGTTATTTTAGTGGTTGTTTAAGGGTTTATAGTATAAATCTTCAACTTATTGTGGTTTCTTGTTAGGTAATACTATACCACTACATTCATAAGAACCTTACAATTGTGTATGTACAATATTACTATACTTAAACTTTTTGTTATTGATATTATACATTTTCTTAAAGAATTATTTTTATTTAACTTTATTTATTTATTTTACTTATATTTGACCAGAGAGGGACAGAGTGAGAGTGAGAAAGTGAGAAAGCAAGCAGCCAGGTCTGGGACTCGAACCACGGTCAGCCATGTGGGAGTCCAGCACCCTTAACCACCACGCCACCTGCCGGCCCCAATAGCATACATTTTATGTTTTACTTTATATTGTTACAATAGATAAATAATTTTATCACTTAACCACTACTCCTCTTTTTTTTTTAATTGCTAGAATATTCCAGGTATGTGAGAGAGAAAGAAACAGCATTCCCCAATGGGACTTGGTGACACCACAATCCTTTTTCCTTCATTTCTTCATCCCATCAGAATTTGGGGCAGGCACATATATGCTACCTGGTAGGTTTTTCAAGTTGCCAGGGCTGCTGAGTGACATCTGTGGTCTGCTCTTTCTCACTTGGCAAAACACAGTAAAGATTCATCTATATCACTGCATAAATCAATAAATAGTTTGAATCACTGTGTAAGATTCCATTTAATGTATTTAACATCATTTGTTTTTCTATTTAGCAGCTAAAGATATCTAGGTTATTTGTAATGTTTAGCCCTTATGAGGAAAGTTCTATAAACATTTCTGTACAGATTTTCATTTGAACATATATTTTTACTTCTCTAAGGTTAATACTTAGAAATGTGATATCTGAGTCACATGGTATTTGTTTGCTTTTTAAGAAATTTCCAGTTTCTGAAAGTACTTATGTTATTTTGCCATTTGCTTATATTATTTTATGAAATGTCTCTTCAGATGCTTTGCATATATATTTTTTTTTCTTTTTTTTCTTATTGAGTTGTTCATGTTCTTATATATTCTGAACTTAAGGGCTTTACTAGAAATGCGATTGATAGATACCACAGTCTATGATTTATCTTTTTATTCTCTTGGTAGGGTCTTTTAAATAACAAAAGTTTTAATTACATAAATTACAATATCTGTTTTTTTTTAAAGTATATTCATTTGTTTCTTTTATGAGCAAGAGAGACAGAAAGAGAGAGAGAGATACACAGATATAGAGAGGCAGCACTGCCAACAGGGTCTTAAAATGGTTCATCCACAGTTTCAACCAGCACTGGATCATGTACTCAGGGAAGTCTCTGGACAAGAACCCAGGACCCTCCTATGTGAGTCAGCCCAACAGAGCATCATGTTTTACCACTGTACCACCGTCTGGTCTCATTAACTTATCAATTTAGATTGAGTTCCTTAGAGCTCCCTGTCTAACAAAGGCTAGGCCAATTTTCTGTTATATTCTGAAATTTTATTATTTGCACTTTATAGTGAGTCTAAGATATATGTTTGACTTCACTTTTTTTTTTTAAGGTTTTTGCTTTAGAGCACATGCTCTCTCCAGAGAGAGAGAGAGAGACAGCGAAAGTGAGGGGGAAAGTGAGAAATTATTTTTCAGAAGAGATGACCATGTCACAATCCCTTCTCCTCCATTCTCATCCCAGAATCTTGGGCATGCATGCACATGTACCCGGTATGAGTTTTAATCAACTGAGTCTGGGACGTGAACTGCAGTGGGTCATGTGGGAGTCCGATAACATAACTACTACACCATCTGCTGGCCCTGATTTAATTTTTTATAGGTTGTGAGTGTACAACAATGTTCTTCTAATTATTATTTCCATAACAATATCCAATATTTGGAGCAATTCCAGTATTGTTGAAAAAAACTATTATGTCTTGGGACCAGCAGTTAGTGTAATGGCTATGTCACTGGACACCCATGTAGTTGACCACAGTTCGAGTCCCAGACCCCATGGCTTAAAACTCACATCGGGCACATGTACGTTCGTGCCCAAGATCCTGAGAGGAGAATGGAGGAGAAGGGATTGCGGTGTGGCCATCCCCCCCTGGGGGGTGATTTCTTGCTTTCTCTCTCTCTGTCTCTCTCTGTCTGGCTGGCAAAAACCTCTCAAAAAAAAAAAAAAGTAAAAAACTGTTATGTCTGCATTAAGTTGCTTCATTAAGTTGACTCTGTTTTTGTGGGGGGGGCTTATTTCTAGGTTTTTTTCCTGTTCTATTTTTCTCTCTGTAAATTTTTGACAAAACTATGCTGTCTTGTTATAGCTTTATAGTAAGTCTTATTAAAATTGATATGACTCCTTCAACTTTGTCCTTATTTTTCAAAAATGGTTTAGGTAGTAGACTTAATTAAGCATTTGTATACATTTTAGTAGCAACTTGTCAATATTTACTGAAAATCATTGGGATGTTGACTGGTATTGAGTTGAACGTGTAGGTAAAATTGGAGAGAATTGCCATTTTCACTACCTTAACTACATTATTACTAGTACATTTTAACTACATTGTATATATATTTTATACACACACACACACATCTCTATTTATTTGCATCCTTGCTTTATGAGAGTTTTGCATTTTTCAGCCTATAGATCCTGCATGTGGTATGTTACACTTACACTTAAATATTTTGTACCATTTCAAATTAATTATATTTTTTAAATTCAAAATTCTGATTGTTGAAATGTGTACCTTTTCCTTCAGTTCTGTTCATCCATGCTACTTATAATTTGGAGCTGTATTTTTACATGAGCTTATTAATTTTCTATTGTCTTTGTAACAAATTACTACCAACTTTGTGTCTTAAAGCAACATGAATTTATTATTTCATAGACCTGTTGGTCAGAAATGTCTATGGTTCTTACTAGGCTAAAATCAAGCAGAACTCTGTTCCATTTTGGAGATTCTATTGGAGAATTTATTTCCTTCACTTTTTCAGCTTATAAAATGTGATGATATGTCTTTGCCTATGGTCCCCTTCCTCCATGTTCAAAGCCAGTAATAGTAGGCCAAATTTATTAAAGATTTGGCCTACTATTACTGGCCATTCCCCATGCTCCTCCCACACTGTCTCTGGTATCTAGAGTTGCTTTTTTCACATTTTATCAATTCACAAAAGATCTTAAAAATCTAATACTTTCAATAGCAAGTGCAGTTGATATATACATATCTATGAACACATGTCTGACTTTAGGCATAAACCTCGATGAGTAGAATGAACAAAATATAAAGTAGCACCTACCTGGGGCATTATATAGCTTACTGCAGTCATTAAATAGTAATTTTTAAATGCATTGTTTTTAATTTCAAAAAAAGCAGTATTGGTTATAATAGATCAAAATAAAAATAAATATATTAAGAGAAATTTGCTTAAGACTTAAAACCAAGGAGGATCAGTAGATGGCATAATGGTTACATTGCTGGACTCTCGTGTGGTCAACTGCAGTTCAAGTCCTGGACTTAGTGGCTTAACTCATGCCAGGTGCATGTGCGTGTGTGCCCAAAATCCTGAGAGAGAAGAATAGAAGGGAAAGGATTGTGGCATGGCCATCCCCTCTGGGGTGGGAGTGTAATTTCTCACTTTCTGTTCTGTTGTTTCTTTCTGTCAATCAGGTGAACAAATGTGCCCTATAGCAAAAACCTTTCTTAAAAAAAAAAAAAAGACTTAAAGCCAGGAAAAAGTTTAGGATTTAGTTCAAACAGTGGGTAGATGAACCTATCAGCAGTGCAAGAGAAGAAAACAATCCTAAAATCTGGAAAACAAAGCATAGAAAAAAATCAGTAATGTTTTAGTCAAAAGTCATAAAATTCTATTGCACCAGTTCAGTCTCATATAATTTTCTTTTCTATTGAATTTCCAGTGTTACTGTGATCTGATCTTTCCATTTAAGTTCTGAAAGTTAACATTCAATGTTATTATTGATCTTTCTGGACTTGTCCCTACCATTAAGTTAGCCATTCTCTTGGTTGTTTTTTGAACTCTTACTTCCATGTGTCTGACTTTAGCTTTCCTGGTATAGCACTCCCTTCAGAACTTGAAGAGTTGTTTGTACTAGTGTTTGTAAATTCTTTCAGCTTCTGTTTATCTGAGAATGCTTTTATCTTTTTTCCCATATGAAGGATAATCTTGCCAGGTATACTATTCTTGGTTGAAATTGTTTTTCACTTAACACTTTGAATATATTTTCCCATTGTTTCCTTGCTTGCATTGTTTCCAATGAGAGGTCCCATGTTAGCTTGATGGGATACCTTTGAAAGTAACTTGATGTTTCTCTCTTGCCAATTTTAGTATCCTGTCTCTGTCTGTGGTTTTGATCAATCTGGCTATGATGTGCCTTGGGGAAGATCTCCTTGGGTTGACTCTATGTGGAGTTCTTTGTACTTCTTGAGTCTGAATATTTGAATGCCTCTCTAGGTTTGGAAAGTTTTCTTCTAGGATTTCATGGAATAGATTATCAATGCCCTTCTTAGTTTCTTCACCTTCAGGGATGTTGATTATCTGGATGTTTGGGCATATAATGGCATCTATTATTACTCATATATTATTCTCATTTTATGGGATTATTTTTCAGTCTTTTTGGTGATTTTTTTCCTATGTCAGAGGTTCTGTCTTCTACATCTGAGATTTGACCTCTGTATGATCTAATTTTCTTTCCATACTTTTCAGGTAGATTTTTATTTTCTGTATTGCAGGCTTCATCTCTAACAGCCCTGTTTGATTCTTTTTAATTGTGTGTATTTCGTCTTTCAGATTATGCAAGAACTTCCTGACTTCCTGGAACTGTTGTCTCTTTTCTCCTGCATCTTCTGCAGTTCATTGTCTCTCTTCTCTTGCATCTCTGTTAGCTTTGTCACTATGAATATTTTAAATTCTTTATCTGACATTTCCACAACATCCATTGTATTGTCTGTGGAAGATGAGGAGTTATTCTTTTACCTTGGGGGAAGAAATGTTTTCTTGGCTTCTGACACTTCTAATGCCTCTGGTGGTTTATTTTCATCTGATGGACTATGTTTTCTCCTAATTTTTGGAGTTAAATCTGAGTGTTCAGAGGCATGAAGGAAGAGGCGATCTGCAATCTCTCTTCAGTTCCATTTTTCTTACTTTGAACAGCAGATTTCATGGGAATTGAGGATTACTCTTACCCTAGAAGTATTTAGATATTTGGCTACTATGCACCTTGACCTGCCTAGACTCAGAGTGTGGAGGCTGAGTATAAAAGTGAGAAAGGAAAAGAAAAAGGAAAAGACAGTAACAATAAAAAAAGAAAAAACAAAAGTTTTTTTTTTAAAGCTAAAAATGAAAACTGTGTGGTGCAAGGTAAAAGAGTAAGAGGGCTAATAAATTTTTAAAAATAAATAAATAAAGACAGAGAGATGGACTCAGAGAGAATTTAGAGAGTTTATGCCTGGCTTCATCTTGGGGTCGAGACTCAGGGAGAATTGAGAGAGTTTATGCCTGGCTTCATCTTGGGGTCAGGAGGTTGAAGTCTGGGCAGAAAATCTTCAGTTAATCTAAACCTTATTTTTATTTTGCCACATACTATAACATATTTATAGGATATGAACATAAGGATGTGCAGAACATTGAAGGGCTATAATATTCCCTACCCCAAGGTGTATGCATTTATAATTGTTATATCTTTCAAAAGAATAAACCATTTAATCATTATGAAATCCCTTCCTCTTTCATCTCAAGTAATACGTGTGTCTTCAATTCTATTTTGATCCTTATTAATACAGCCACTCCAACTGTTTTCCATCTGTGTTGTATAACTTCTACTTTCAATCAATTTTTGCCTTTGAATATAAAGTCTATTTTCATGCATAGAAGATAGTTTTAATATTACTTATTTTAAAATCCTGTCTGAGAAATTCAGTGCTTTCATTTTAGCAGTTAAATCATTTCTCTTCAATATAATTACTGATATGGGTAGATTTACATCTGTTATTTTACTATTTTCTTTCTAAATGTCTCATGAATTTTTAAGGTTCTTTTTTTTTTAACTTTTCTGTTCCTCCTCTACTGTCTTTTTCTAATGTGCCATGTTTATTCCCTTGCAGATTTTCTGCTGAACTATTTTGAGTCATATTCTGAATAGTTGCTTTAGAAATTACAGTATGCACTGAATTCATCTGTTCTTTTTTATTTCCTTTTATTTTATTTTTGAGAGGTTTTTGCTCTAGGACATGTGGGCCAGAAAGTCAGAGACAGATAGTTAGACAGAAAGCAAGAAATCTTCTCTGAGGAGGATGCCCACACTGCAATCCCTTCTCCTCCATCCTCCTGTCGGGATCTTGGGCAGGATGCACACGTGCCCGGCGTGAGTCTAAGACTTGGGTCCGGGACTTGAACTGCGATTGACTACATGTTAGTCCAGTGACATAGCCATTACACTAACTGCTGGTCCCAGTTCATTTAAGATTAGTATTAATTTAGTTCCAGTGAAATGCAAAAACTCTGATATACTGTAACCTATTTCTCTCCCCCAACTTTTTCTTTTTTGATTTGTGTATGTTATATATTTATAACATAAGCTCAACAATGTAGTTTTATAATTAATTTTTAAAATTCACTTATTTTTTCTTCTATAAGCATGAGAACTAGAGAGAGAGAAATATAGAGAGAGATAGTACACACAACTGGGTCTTGATGCACAATATCCCAAACTTAGCCAGCTTCACAGGTGCATGTGTGCCCAGTATACTCAAGAAGGTCTTCAATGCAAACCCAAAACTTTTCCAAGTAGGTCTGCCTCACAAAACACCACATTTTACCCATGTCCATGTCCATGCCTCAATACTTAATATCTTTTATTTCTTGTTTGGAGAGGTAATTTTGCTATAGGGCGTGTGCGCTTGCCAGACAGACAGAGAGAGAGAGAGACAGAAAGCAGGAAATCACCCCCCAGGGGGGATGGCCACGCCACAATCCCTTCTCCTCCATTCTCCTCTCGGGATCTTGGGCACACATGCACACGTGCCCAGCGTGAGTTTTAAGCCACCGGGTCTGGGACTCAAACCGCGGTCGACTACGTGGGAGTCCAGTGACATAGCCATTAGGCTAACTGCTGGTCCCAATGCCCCTATAATTAATATCTTGTGTAATTGCTTTTTAATCTAGATGTGAGAAGAGTAAAAATATATTCATTCTTTTGAATTTTTCTACATACTTAATTTTTTGCACTTTTTAATTGAATTAGTATTACTATGTGGTGAGTCATTTTTTTTTTTTTTTTCATAGAGAATGACTTTTTCAACTTGGTGAAGTGGCACTATCATAGCCAATGAGATTTATCCAAGGCATGATTTTTTCTAATTGGAAGGACTTTTTATACTATTTCTAGTAAGGCAGATTGGCTAAGAGCAAATTATCTCAATATTGTTATCTGATAAAGTTTTTACTAAGCCTTCATTTTTTTTTTAAGTTTATTTCTTCCATGAGCAAGAAATACAAAGAGAGATAGGGAGAGAGAGACAGCACCCCCCACTGATCTATCCCCAGCCTCAGCCAGCCCTATACCATGGGCACACAGGTGCCTGATATACTCAGGGAGATCTCTGGACTTGAACTGAAAAATTTCTTACATGGGACTTCACAGAGCATCACGTTTTACTGCTCCATCTTTGGAGCACTGCTCAATCTTTGGCACTTAGCTTTTACTTGCAAAAGACAGTTTTGCTGGGTACAGGATTAATGTTTGAAGCATTTACAAAACATTTTGAATATAATACTCCACTGATTTTAGGCTTCCACTGTTCTAAGAAGTCACATGCTAATTATATTCTAATTTCCTTATAAGTAACGAATTAGTATTTTCTTGCAGTTTTACAGGTTTTTCTGTTTTTCTTTGGATTTTGGCATGATGTATTGGTCAGGGTTGTCCAAAGAAATGGAATCAACAGATAATATTTAAAAGTAGGTATATATTATAGGAATTACCTGACCTGATCATAAGGCAAAAATGTCCCACAGTAGACTGTTTGCAAACTGGAAAAACAACTGAAACACTCATAAGCAGTGATAATACTGGTACCGTTTCAGTCTGAAGGTTGAAGGGGTCCCTTGGAAGATTCTGGAGTAGGGAAACTGGTGCAGTTCCAGTTCAAGACCTGAAGGAGGGCTCTGGAGGTTCCAGGCTTAAACACCCTCAGGAGGCTAATAAACCAGACTCCAGCTTAAAAAATTTGGAGTCTGGGTTAAAGAATTCGTCATCTCCTTGGCCAGAGGCATGTAGGAGCCAGGAGCTGACATGAACAAAGGCTGAGTAGAGAAGCAGGTGGAGAGTGTAGGTGAACACACAACACTCTGAAGGGAATGGTCAAGACAGGAGGGGAAGGGAGAGATGAAACAGAACCCTATTTCTTCTGTTTGTCCCTCCCATGGTACACATCAAGTAGCTGGTTTTCATGCACATTGAGTATTGTAGGCTTTCTTATCTCAGGCTACTGATATACATGCCAATTTTATCAGGCTATACTCTTATAGACTCATTTAAAAGCAATGTTATACCAGCCTTTGACTGAATTACCCAGTCAGATTGGCACCCCCCCAAAATTAACCACCACTCATGGCTTCTTTACCTTTGTATTTATAACTGCTACTTTAAAGTTTTGTCCCTTAAATTTAAATCTGTTTTAGAGGGGGAAAAATACATATTTTAACAGTTGAAATCAATAGATGCATATACAAAAATTAACACAAAATTGATTAAAGACTTTACATAATACCTGAAATAATAACATTACTAGAAGAAAACAAGGAAACTTTCCAGGATATTGGTCTAACAAAGGTTTTTTGTTTTTGTTTTTTTCTGTTTTTGTTTGTTTGTTTGTTTTCACCAGAGAGTGTGTGCATTTGAATAAAAGTGAGAAAGAGAGAGAGAGAGAGAGAGAACTCTCAACAGGGCCTACTCATGCTACAAATGTTTTCCTCCAATTCCATATCCCGTGATTATCCTGGGTACATGCACATGCATCTAGCATGTTTTTCAAGCTGCTAGGGCCAGGACTTGAACCCTGGTTGGATATATGAGATCTAATTTCATCTGTACAGTTTTTAACTGCTACACTATAGAGCTAGTCCTAGGCAAAGATTTTTTAAATAAGGACTGAAAAGCATAGGCAATAACAGTAAACATACCAAAAGTAGATGACGGAAGTAAAAAGTTTCTGTACAGCAAGAGAAATAATCAACAGAGTGAAGAGACAACCTAAAAAAAAGGGAGAAAATATTTATAAGTTTATACATCCAACAAGGAATTAGTAACTGGAATATATAAGGACCTCAAATAGCTCATCAACAAAAATTTACTAATTCAATCATTTAAAAAAGGGCAATCAATCTGAACAGTTATTAAAAGAAGACATATAAATGACCATCAAGTGCATAAAAAATGTTCTGCATCACTAATCATAAAGGAAATACAAATCAAAATCACAATGAAGTAATACCTCACCTATGACAACTATTATTTTTTTAAGTATTGAATAACAATAGTTGGTGATGCTATGGAGAAAGGGGAACTTTCTCACATTGTTGGTGACAATGTAAATTAGTAGAATCACCATGGAAAGCAGTATGGTGTTTCCTCAACAAATTAAAATTAGCAACTACCTTATGATCTAGTAATTCATCTACTGGGTATTTACTCCAAGAAAAAAAACTACACCCATATATATATATATATATATATGATATCTGCATTTCCATGTTTATTCCAGCACTTCCCAATAGCTAAGATATGGAATTAATATGACCCAACAATGATACTTAGATTTAAAAATATATGGCATATATGCACAATAGACTATTATAAAATTATTTAAAATGATGAAATCCTGTCATATGAGACAAAATGGATGAAGCTGGAGGAAACAATGCAGGTTAAGCTAAGTGAATACTACAGGCACTGACAGACTCTCTTACTACTGGAAGCTGAAAGATTTGATTACACACTAATAGAAGTGAAGAGTGAAATGGGGGTGGATACCTTCAGCAGAAAGAGAGGGGTATAGAAAATAGAAAGAACTTAATTACCAGACACAAGAGTGTAAGTAGATAAACAGAATGAGTTATAGGATACTAGAGCACAGTAGAGTAATTATAGTTGCTGACAATATAATGTATACTTCAAAAATAGTTGGAAGAGAGGATTTAAGATGTTCACAACACAAGATAATGATAAATACTTGTGGTGGTGTGTAGAGCGCCCCCTCCCATCGCCCTCAGCGCCTATTTCAAAATGGCGCTCAACAGAAGCCCGCTGAGCGCTCAAAGCAGTAAACAACTTTAAGGAAGTAGGGCAGTGGGGAGCATGGAGAGCACGGGAACACCGCATGCAACCAATCCTCTTTCGAGGACTGGCTTCCGTGCACGTGGACAATGATCTGATTGGCTAGGGGCCCTTTATAAGGCCCCTGGGAAAGGGAAAGGGGGAAGAACTTCTGTAACATAGCCTGGGGAAATAAAGTGCTGAAGAGAAGACTGTCTCGGAGTCGTCTGTTGCGCGACAGTGGTGGATTTGTTAATTACCCTGATTTGATCACTATACATTGTATGTGTATGTTGAAATAACACACTTTACCCCTTAAATATATATAAGTATTATATGTCAATAAAAATTAAAACAAATTTCTACTGAAGAAACAAATCCTAAAGATTAGAAATCAGTAAACAAGAGTTTTATAACTTTTAGAGTGTACCTTAGTCTGGACATTTTGTCAGTGATGTGTAGTATCAATTCTAATGCTAATGTCTAATGTTAACACTGATTTTTCAAAGCTCCATATCTTTATCTGAAGCTTTGGCAGGGAATGCTTAACTGGTAAAAATTATGTAGCTATGTAATTTAGAACTAAACCATATCTGAAATTACATGTAATAGAGATATCTCTGTTTTTTTTTTATTCTAACCATTTTTTCTTAGAGAAAGAAAACCTGTGAGTTTTAGTTGGGTACATGACCATCCCAAATATGGACTAGACCTCTTGGTCTTCCTTTTAGCTAGGTGTTATCATATGACTAAGTCTGAAGCAATGGGATATGCATGAGTGTAATACATGCAACTTTCTGAATCATCTTCCTAAACCTGCTTTCCTTGGTTTTTTTTTTATTTGTTTTTGTTTTTGATGGCAGAGGATAGCATCAACTACAGCAGACATCTTGGAATTACCTCAGAGAGCAGAACCATCTGTCTGCAAAAAAACTTTACATCTACATTTATAATTTTACATGATATAAAAATAGGTATTTATCAGAAAAGTTTTCATTATAGAATCTGCATGTAGCATTAATGTGTCAACATAATCCAGACACTATTTACATAAAATAATACTATTTTAAATCAATGATTTTTAATATCTTTTCTTAAACCACTCCAGTATATAAAACGAATAGCAGTAAACCTGTTCTTTCTGATCCACTCATAGCCTTAAGTTGTTCATAGAAAATCTAGGGATCTTCTGAGCACAGTTGCAAGACCAGTGCCTTAAAAATAATAGCACTTCTATAAAATTTTATAACCTCAAAACATTTTTATCTGCCTTATTCTTTTAAGCCTCACAAGTTTCAGATATATTTTTTCAGCAATTTTATAGGTTAGAAATTTTGTGTTGAGAGAAGTTAGTGATATATCAATGGCCAAGCATACAATTTCAAAAAAAAAAAAAAAGATCTATAAAGGATCAGTGTTTTTCTACTATTCCTCCTACATTTCATAGAGATTATAAATGGCTGCCAACTAGGATTCAAGGTAACTTAAACAACTAGAATTATGTACACATAATTGGAGAGACCAAAGACAAAGTACTTCTGCTCAAGTTAGATTGCTTCTAATTCTTAGAAAAATATAAAGTATATAAATATGCACAGTGTGTAATAGAGAAAAATAAAATAATATTTTGTAGTTTCTATCTTATAAATCAATGTTTGCATTATTATTTACTTATTATTTGGTCTAAAATATATATTTGGATGATCAAATGAAAATTTATTCTAATTATTTTTAATTTGCATAATAATTTTACTAAAAGGGAAAATATGTGTAATTTTATTTTGCATTCAAATAGGATGAAGCAAAATGAACTATTCTGATAGGATGAAGTAATAATGAATTATGCTATTCATTAAACTTTTCTAGCTAAACATGTAGACTTTTTCTTCTTGTGTTCTTTATGTATATGATTTTCCTACATAAAAATCATTGATAAGACTTCTTCATTGGAAGTAAAATGCAAATATACAAGAAGTATCCATACTTACTGCTATAGGCATTAACTGTCTTATACCTATCTCTTGGTATTTCCTATTTTTGCTATTTTTTTCATTGTTGACAAAATTTTTGCAGTGACAAAATGACTTGAGAGTACATTTAAAATCAGTTGGAAATATGAGTACCATTATTCATAAGTTTTATTATTTTCCTGTTTTTGACTGTAAAGTAGATTATTTAAAATACATCTACTTCTTTTAAAATAGTCTTTTAATTTGGAATTCAGATATATTCCAGAAATAAAAGTAATATTCATCTTAATTTTATTTATAAGTCTAATCAGTTGGATATGTTCAAAGAAAAAAAACAATCTGTTATTTATAGAATTCTATACCCATAATTTCTATAGCATTTTTATGTTTACTCTAGATATAATCACTCATTTGCCCTATTGAGAATACTTTTTCAGATACATAATTGTTTTTTCAAGATTTCCCTGGTAAGAATAGCTTAGTTCAAGACAGATTTCAGCTGATAAATACTACAAAATCATTTTGAAGGCTGCTGTATATTCACTGAATCTTTTATGTATATGCCTATGGAGAATATCAGCATCTTTACTCTTTCATTCATTGGATAATGCTAACGTGTTGAATGTCCTTGATCTTAATCTCCAGTATGGAAACATAACACAGCAAGTTCTAACAGTAATTTAGTTAGTGATTTACAAGGTGTTATCACTTAGACAAATAACTAAATAAACAGGATATAAATATGAGAGGTCTTCACAAAATTCATGGAAAATACATATTATGAAAAAACTAAACAAGAATTTCAAAATTGTTTCACATCAAAATAAACTCATACCAACTCATTATAACATGTCTAAGGAGGATTTATAGGGTTGTTGGAAAAGTCATGATGTATTTTTCCATGTTTTTCTATGCAAAGTTCATCATAACTTTTCCTACGATCTAATAGTGTGTGGTGTTAAGAAAGATGAGACTTCAGGGACCAGCAGATAGCGTAATGGCTATGTTGCTGGACTCCCATGTAGTCAACCACAGTCCTGGACACAAGGCTTAGACTCACATGTGCATTTGTGCCCAAGATCCTGAGAGGAAAATGGAGGAGAAGGGATTGCAGCATGGCCATCCCCTCTTGGGGGATGATTTCTTGTTTTCTGTCTCTCTGTGTCTCTATCTTTCTGGAGAGCACACATGCCCTATTGCAAAAAACTCTCAAAAAAAAAAAAAAAAAGAAAAAGAAAAAAAGAAAGACTTCAGTTTGAAAAGAGCCCCATCAGAGTGACATAAATTCTCCTAAACTTGAAGCAGTTAACAAGTGAATTACTTACTCATTTTAAGAACACATTAAATCAAGTTGAAGATGTCCTCAGCAGCAGACCATCAAAAACAATTCAGGAGGGAAAAATGAATTTCATTTATGCCTTAATTGAAGACAGAGGATTAACAGCAGAAACAATAACCAATAGGATATATATCTCATTTGGCTCAGCTTTCACAATTATCACTAAAAAGTTACCACCAAAAAATCTTTTTACTCTATGAGTGCCAAAACCCTCACACCCAGATTAGCTGCAGACAAGAACAGAGTTTTCAATGGAAGTTTCAACCAAGTGGGATGAAGAATCTGAAGCATTTCTTTGAATAATTGGAGTTCATGACTCTACCAAAGCACAGTCAAAGCAATGGCTACACAGAGGTGGAAGTGGTCCAGTCGAAGCAAAATTAGACTGGTTAAGAGAAAAAGTCATGGTAACAGTTTGGGGGGATGATCAGTGCATGTTCCTTGTTGATTTTCTAGAGGGCCAAAGAATGATAGCATCTGTTTATTATGGGAGTGTTCTGAAATAAATTTAGCTGAAGCTTTAGCAGAAAAATGCTTAGGAAAACTTCATCAGAGACTCCTCCATCAGGACAATCCTCCTGCTCGTTCTTTTCCACAAAAAAAGCCGATAATGCAATGGGTTCAATGGAAAATTATGAGGCGCTTATCTTACAGTCCTGATTTCACTCCTTTTGACTTCTTTCTGTCTCTTAATCTTAAAAAATCTTTAAAGGGTACCCATTTTTATTCAATTAATAATGTAAAAGAAAAAGAAGGGCCAGCAGGCATCATGGTGGTTAAGGTGTTGTATTCCTACATGGTCGACCATAGTTGAGTCCTAGACATGGGGGCTTGAAAATTATACCAGGTGCATGGGCACGCATCCCCAAAATCCTGAGAGGAGAATGGAGGAAAAGGGATTGTACCATGGCTGTCCTCTCTCTCTTTCCAGCAAGTACATGCACCCTATGGCTAAAACTTAAAAAAAAAAAAAAAGTGAAAAAAGACCACATTGACAGAAATAAATTCCCAGGAACTTCGATTCTTAAGGGATGCATTAAATGGATTATATCATTGCTTACAAAAGTGTCTTGAATTTGATGAGCTCATGCTGAAAATTAAGTTTATATTTTTATCTTTTAACTTCATTTTCCATAAACTTTGTGAGATCCTCATACATATTTATATATATACATGTATATACATACATATATACATACATATGTATATATATATATGTACACACATATATGTATATATATAGCATATATAAATTATATATGTATATAAATATGCACATGCACAGAAAACTAACATTTGAACAGTGAATTTTTTTTTTCAATTTATTTTACCTATGTATGATTTTCAGTAAAAACCTAACAACTTGATTTGGTTTTTCAAACTGTTTCTCAGACAAGACCACAACTTTTGTATAGCTATGCCGCCAGATACCATGGCTTTGGATTTTAGGTTTAACTGTTGCTGGCTATAAATTTATGATAATAGATTTGATATATTTTGCTAACAATTTTGTAAACAGTTCTTTTATTAAGTTCTCTTTAATTACCTCTGTGAGTAATCATCTGTTTCCTGTCCAGATCACAGGTAGGCAGCATACGATTGGCTTGATCCACCAAATTCCAAACCCACTGAGATTAGCTGAATGATGATTCCCCCAAAGATGAGCTAAACCTAATGTATGGAACCTATGAATATAGTACCTTTCTTGGCAAAGTGAACTTATAAATATGACTAAAGTAAGGAACTTGAAATGGAGAGACGATCATAAATTGTCTGGTAGCCTGATGTAATCACAAATGTCTTCATAAGAGTAGGGCAGAAAGGTCAAAGTCAGAAACAAGATGTGAAGACTCAAGCAGTGATCAAAAAAGAGAGAAGATACTGCATTGCTGGCTTTTGATTCCTTCCATAGTTTATTTAATTTTTTTATGCATTCAACTGCTGAATAGCATTACAGCTTAAAGTGAATTTTCCCAGCACAAATACACTATATATTAGTCCAGTTAAAGTTATTATCATATATGTTATCATCAATAAAAACTGTGTATTTTTGTTTTCTTTCTTTCTTTTTCCCCTTGATTCCCTTCCTCTCACCCTCCCCTGTTTCTCACCCTCCTCCCACACAGTCTCTAGTATCCACAGTTGTTCTCCATGTTTTTATATCTTTTATTCTTGCAGCTTCTGCCATAGAGTGTGGACATTTTTTATAAATTAAGTGGGGACATACAATGCCTCTTTCATAGCCTGGCTTGCTCTGCTTAGCACTAAATCTTTCATGTTCATACACTTTCTATCAAATGCCAGGGTATTGTTGTATTTTATATTACTAAGTAGTATTTTACAATGTATATGTGCCGCACTTTTTAAATCCA
Organism: Tupaia belangeri chinensis; assembly: GCF_000334495.1. NCBI lineage: Eukaryota > Metazoa > Chordata > Mammalia > Scandentia > Tupaiidae > Tupaia > Tupaia belangeri. The sequence continues at coordinate 4,447,925 of NW_006159757.1, forward strand.
TTCATATTATCATGGATATTTGGGTTGGTTCTATGTCTTAGCAATTGTGAATAATACCTCAGTAAACTTGGAAGAGTAAGTACTTTTCTGACTGAGTGTATTTTTATCTTTTGGGTAGATACCCAGGGGTGGAAATACTGGATCATATGGTAGTTCTCTTTTTTAGATTTTTGAACAATCTCCCTATTGTTCTCCACATTGGCTGTACTAATTTACATTCCCACCAAGAGTGTAGGATAGTTTTTTCACCATAACCTTGCCAGCACATATCACTTTTTATTTGGTTAATCTTAGCCATTCTGAATGGGGTTAGGTGGTATCTTATTGTGGTTTTGATTTGCATTTCCTTTATGATAAAGGATGTTGAGTATTTTTTCATATGATTTTTTGCTGTTCATGTATCTTCCTTGGAGAGTTGTCTGCTCAGCTCATTTTCCTGTCTTAAGTGGGTTGATTTTTTTTTTTTTTCAGGTAAGTCTCTTGAGTTCCCTGTATATTCTGGTTATCAGTTTCTTATCTGAGGCAATATTCTTCGATTCCAAGGGTGCCAATTCACTTTGATTATTGTTTCTTTCTTCTGAGCAGAAACTTTTTAACCTGATGTAATCCCACTTGTCTGAGAATTATTGCCTGTTCTTTAGGGATCTTTGTCTATTCTGATGACTTCTAGAGTTTCCCATGGGTCATCCACCAGTAATTTTACAGTTTGAGGCTTATGTTTAGATATTTAATCCATTTAGAGTTGATTTTTGGTAATGGTGACAGTTTCATCTTTCTGCAGATGGATACCCAGGTTTTCCAGCACCATTTGCTAAAGGGATTTTCTTTTTCCCACTGAATTGACTGGTAACCTTTGTCAAAAATAAGTTGGCTGGGGAACCAGCAGTTAGCATAATGGCTATGTCGCTGGACTCCCACATAGTCGACCGTGGTTCGCGTCCCGGACCCAGTGGCTTAAAACTCAGGCCGGGCGCATGTGCGAGCGTACCCAAGATCCCGAGAGTAGAATGGAGGAGAAGGGATTGTGGTGTGACCATCCCCCTGAGGGGGTGATTTCTCGCTTTCTGTCTCTAATGTCTCTCTCTGTCTGTCTGGCGAGCACATGCACCCTATAGCAAAAATCTCTCCAAAAATAAATAAATAAATAAATAATTCGACTGTATGTTTCGGAGTTTATTTCTTAGATCTCTATTTTGTTCCATTGGTCCATATGCCTGTTTTGTGTCCTTGCAATTCTGTTTTTATTTTCACATAGCTCTTTAATATATTTTGGAGTCAGAGGTGAGATCTATTCTTGTGCAATATAGCTTTGGCAATATGGGGTCTTTTGATTACAGACAAATATATGACTTTTTTTCTGAATTTGTAAAGAATCTCTGATAATTTGATTAGGATTGCATTAAATTTGTAGATTAATTTGGTAGAATTGACATTTTGACTATATTAATTTTTCCAGTTCAGGAACATGGGATGTCTTTCCACTTTTTTGTGTCATTTTCTATTTATTTTTTTAGTTTTCCATAGTTTTTTGGTAGAGATCTTTGACTTCTTTGGTTAGGTTAATTCCTAGATATCTCATTTCTTTTGTGATTCTTGTAAATGTATTGCTTTCTTAAATTCTAACTCAATTTGCTGTTGGTGTATAGAAATGTTATTGAGTTTTATATGTTGGTTTTGTATCCTGTCACTTTACTGTATTCATTTTTTACTTACAGGAGTTTCTTGTGGCTTCCTTCTTCCTTCCTTCCTTTCTCCCTTCCTTCCTTTTATTTTTTAGAGATTTTGCCATAGGACTCTTGTGCTTGCCACAGAGAGAGAGAAAAACAGAGACAGTGAGTGGGAAAGTGAGAAATCACTTCTGGAGGGATGGACATGCTGCAATCCCTTCTCATCCATTCTTCTGGGGTCTTGGGCATTCACATACGTGCACCTGGCATGAGTTTTGACGCACTGGATCTGGGACTTGAATTGTAATCAGCCATTTGGGAGTCAGCAATGTAACTGCTATGCCCTCTGCTGGTCCCTCTTTTGGTTTTCTATGTATATAATCATGTATTGGCTTTGAATACAGAGGAACAAGTTACTAGCCAAGGCATGTAGGTAGCCTCCAGAAATTGTAAAAGTCAAAGAAATATATTCTTCCTAGAGTCCCCAGAATAAATGCAGTCCTCGTAACATCTATGATCTCTAGAAATGTATGAGAATATATCTTTGTTGCTTTATGATTCTAAGTTTCTAATGACTTGTTACAACAACAGGAAATTAATAGCCCCCCCTCCCCCCCACAATCCATCCCTTTTTTTTTCTTCATGGTCTATTTCTGCAACATTTCTAGTTCCTTGAATAGGCCCTTTTCAAGTCATCACTTTTCAACACAAAGTCAGTACTAAAATTATTACTTTTAAACTTATATTTAAAGAAGTACTCACACTTGAATAATGATGAAGTATCACAGTTTCCCAAAAGATGCTAGTGCCACAAAAATGTTAAGAAGAATTATACATAATCACAAATTTAGTCAAATCACATAGAACTTAAATTCTGTGTCCTTTGAAATTTGTTTGGAAGCATTCACCTGACTGAAAAAGAGTTGATGAAAGCCATCTCATTTCAAAATTATTTCTAGTTTATAAAATCCTATGCAGTTTTCTGAACTAATGCAGAATTATACATGGTTATTAGAAAACATTTTATATAATGGCATACTTCTATGAGCAAACTGGCTCTAAGCACCACTATAGTAAAACTCTCATTCATGACTCAGCAAGTTAGTAGGTCCTTAAAGGCTTGTGGTATTTTTTCTGTGTTCAGAACAATTAGTAGGTTGTAGAGCTATTCAAATTCCAAAACAGCAGGGTGGTTCAAATGTCTCACTTATCTCCTCTGAAAAGCCCTTCCCTGCTCCTTGCCCAGGCTCCAGTCCACACTGAGGCTCTATTTAACATCCACTTCTCTTTTCCCAAAGTCTTTTGTGCATGCCTCAATAATAGTACTGGCTATAACATTAACAACTAGCTGAGTATAAAATCTTACCTAGACTAATACAGTATTAAGCAACTTACACCCTTAAGTACAACACACACATTTCTTTAACTAATAAAATGAGGTTAAGTTATTAACAAAGTCTTAGAACGCTTGACTCAAATCTAAGACTGCCAGAATCACAGCATTACTTTAAACCCCCATGCTAAACAGGCCATATTATATCCTATCGGTTGCTTATATGTGTGTTTTATGCCTTAGCTTGAGTTTGGCAATCATATATGTTAACGTTTCACACTCATGGAATTTTGCAATGAGACATAGTAAGTGCTCAACAAATGTATAAGAGAACTGATCATTTCTAAGTTTTTTTTTTTGAGGGAACAAAGGCTCATGTTAGAGTTTTATCTGGGATGGACATTATCTAAAGATTATATAAAGATTCTAAAGATTATTATCTAAAGATCCTATTGAAACTTGTCCAGATATTAAAAAAAATGAGAATTTTATAACAGTTTTAATTGACATACTTACAATCTATCTTCCATAGATTCTACCTTAAACAAGATTAGGACCAATAGTCAATTAAGCTTGACATAAGAATAAGAACTTTCGAGCCAGAGTACCAAAAATAAGATGATTATATCCTACATGCTGTGTAGATGTGATTTGACTTAAGAATGCCAGCTAAATTTTCTGAGCCTATGCTCGATAATGGCTAGGATTTTAGATTTTAGTCATAGCTTTATTGAAATGCAAGGATGTCTTTGAAATAGAGGAAATTTTTGAATTTAAAGGAACAACATACTGTTTCCCTGAATAGTATATTCCAAATGTATAGCCTTGTCCAGATGGTATAATGTGTGTTTTATATATTTTGACATCTATGCATAAAAAACTTTTTGTTACCAAATTAAATACAGAAAAATAATTTCCATATGTCATTGTGAGAAAAACAAAGTTATGATAGAGCTACTTCTTGTGGTGGAATTCAAGCAAAGAAGAAGAGGAAGAGAGGGAGAAGGAGAGACAGACAGAGAGAGAGAGAATGAACTTTGAGCTGACGAACAAACTAAAATAAGTAGAAGTATGTATTATATTACAATTACCTTTCTTAAATCCTTAGAATCAGTAAACTCTTTGAATATGTTTGTTTTTCTTTGTCTTTTTTTTTTTTTTTTACTTTTAATAAAGCATCATTAAACCTGCAAGCTCAAACTGGCTCAAAAATTATAATGAGGAGTTATAAATATAGATTAGATGTTCAAATTCCCATGAGTAGGAGAGGCTTTTTTGTTTGTTCTTTCTTTTTAAATTAAATATTCTGATTGCCTGCACATGTTGAGTTATCTGGAATATGCCATCATTTAATTGTCTCCAATATATTGTGATTAAAGGCATTTAACAGTCTCTTGAATGCCCCCAAAAAGTAATTGGCTTAAAATATTAAAATAGAGCTGAGTTGATAAAGTAACCATTTGAGTGGAATTTACATTTAAAGAAATAATAAGTTCAAGGCTATTAACTGCTCTTTGTAATAGAAAATGTTTTCATTCTGTTCTCTTAACTAGTAAGTTTCTCTTCTCTGTCTAGGCATCTTAAGTTACCCACAGGCTACTTAAAACTTTTCTCAGATCTCAGTGTGATGGCATTTTCTAGGACTCTCCAAGTTCTATGAAATGGTATACGTAGTTGCTGTTCATTATCTCATTTCTTGTGGCTTCCTTCTTCCTTCCTTCCTTTCTCCCTTCCTTCCTTTTATTTTTTAGAGATTTTGCCATAGGACTCTTGTGCTTGCCACAGAGAGAGAGAAAAACAGAGACAGTGAGTGGGAAAGTGAGAAATCACTTCTGGAGGGATGGACATGCTGCAATCCCTTCTCATCCATTCTTCTGGGGTCTTGGGCATTCACATACGTGCACCTGGCATGAGTTTTGACGCACTGGATCTGGGACTTGAATTGTAATCAGCCATTTGGGAGTCAGCAATGTAACTGCTATGCCCTCTGCTGGTCCCTCTTTTGGTTTTCTATGTATATAATCATGTATTGGCTTTGAATACAGAGGAACAAGTTACTAGCCAAGGCATGTAGGTAGCCTCCAGAAATTGTAAAAGTCAAAGAAATATATTCTTCCTAGAGTCCCCAGAATAAATGCAGTCCTCGTAACATCTATGATCTCTAGAAATGTATGAGAATATATCTTTGTTGCTTTATGATTCTAAGTTTCTAATGACTTGTTACAACAACAGGAAATGAATAGCCCCCCCTCCCCCCCACAATCCATCCCTTTTTTTTTCTTCATGGTCTATTTCTGCAACATTTCTAGTTCCTTGAATAGGCCCTTTTCAAGTCATCACTTTTCAACACAAAGTCAGTACTAAAATTATTACTTTTAAACTTATATTTAAAGAAGTACTCACACTTGAATAATGATGAAGTATCACAGTTTCCCAAAAGATGCTAGTGCCACAAAAATGTTAAGAAGAATTATACATAATCACAAATTTAGTCAAATCACATAGAACTTAAATTCTGTGTCCTTTGAAATTTGTTTGGAAGCATTCACCTGACTGAAAAAGAGTTGATGAAATCCATCTCATTTCAAAATTATTTCTAGTTTATAAAATCCTATGCAGTTTTCTGAACTAATGCAGAATTATACATGGTTATTAGAAAACATTTTATATAATGGCATACTTCTATGAGCAAACTGGCTCTAAGCACCACTATAGTAAAACTCTCATTCATGACTCAGCAAGTTAGTAGGTCCTTAAAGGCTTGTGGTATTTTTTCTGTGTTCAGAACAATTAGTAGGTTGTAGAGCTATTCAAATTCCAAAACAGCAGGGTGGTTCAAATGTCTCACTTATCTCCTCTGAAAAGCCCTTCCCTGCTCCTTGCCCAGGCTCCAGTCCACACTGAGGCTCTATTTAACATCCACTTCTCTTTTCCCAAAGTCTTTTGTGCATGCCTCAATAATAGTACTGGCTATAACATTAACAACTAGCTGAGTATAAAATCTTACCTAGACTAATACAGTATTAAGCAACTTACACCCTTAAGTACAACACACACATTTCTTTAACTAATAAAATGAGGTTAAGTTATTAACAAAGTCTTAGAACGCTTGACTCAAATCTAAGACTGCCAGAATCACAGCATTACTTTAAACCCCCATGCTAAACAGGCCATATTATATCCTATCGGTTGCTTATATGTGTGTTTTATGCCTTAGCTTGAGTTTGGCAATCATATATGTTAACGTTTCACACTCATGGAATTTTGCAATGAGACATAGTAAGTGCTCAACAAATGTATAAGAGAACTGATCATTTCTAAGTTTTTTTTTTTGAGGGAACAAAGGCTCATGTTAGAGTTTTATCTGGGATGGACATTATCTAAAGATTATATAAAGATTCTAAAGATTATTATCTAAAGATCCTATTGAAACTTGTCCAGATATTAAAAAAAATGAGAATTTTATAACAGTTTTAATTGACATACTTACAATCTATCTTCCATAGATTCTACCTTAAACAAGATTAGGACCAATAGTCAATTAAGCTTGACATAAGAATAAGAACTTTCGAGCCAGAGTACCAAAAATAAGATGATTATATCCTACATGCTGTGTAGATGTGATTTGACTTAAGAATGCCAGCTAAATTTTCTGAGCCTATGCTCGATAATGGCTAGGATTTTAGATTTTAGTCATAGCTTTATTGAAATGCAAGGATGTCTTTGAAATAGAGGAAATTTTTGAATTTAAAGGAACAACATACTGTTTCCCTGAATAGTATATTCCAAATGTATAGCCTTGTCCAGATGGTATAATGTGTGTTTTATATATTTTGACATCTATGCATAAAAAACTTTTTGTTACCAAATTAAATACAGAAAAATAATTTCCATATGTCATTGTGAGAAAAACAAAGTTATGATAGAGCTACTTCTTGTGGTGGAATTCAAGCAAAGAAGAAGAGGAAGAGAGGGAGAAGGAGAGACAGACAGAGAGAGAGAGAATGAACTTTGAGCTGACGAACAAACTAAAATAAGTAGAAGTATGTATTATATTACAATTACCTTTCTTAAATCCTTAGAATCAGTAAACTCTTTGAATATGTTTGTTTTTCTTTGTCTTTTTTTTTTTTTTTTACTTTTAATAAAGCATCATTAAACCTGCAAGCTCAAACTGGCTCAAAAATTATAATGAGGAGTTATAAATATAGATTAGATGTTCAAATTCCCATGAGTAGGAGAGGCTTTTTTGTTTGTTCTTTCTTTTTAAATTAAATATTCTGATTGCCTGCACATGTTGAGTTATCTGGAATATGCCATCATTTAATTGTCTCCAATATATTGTGATTAAAGGCATTTAACAGTCTCTTGAATGCCCCCAAAAAGTAATTGGCTTAAAATATTAAAATAGAGCTGAGTTGATAAAGTAACCATTTGAGTGGAATTTACATTTAAAGAAATAATAAGTTCAAGGCTATTAACTGCTCTTTGTAATAGAAAATGTTTTCATTCTGTTCTCTTAACTAGTAAGTTTCTCTTCTCTGTCTAGGCATCTTAAGTTACCCACAGGCTACTTAAAACTTTTCTCAGATCTCAGTGTGATGGCATTTTCTAGGACTCTCCAAGTTCTATGAAATGGTATACGTAGTTGCTGTTCATTATCTCACAGTATTACACCACCTAAATGTTCACTGGAGACTTGGAAACTTGGTATGACATAATACTGCCTTCTAGAAAGTATCATCTTGCACGATGCTTTATATAAAATGAGGTATTTTTCAGTATTTCTCAGGTCAATAATGTTACAGTACTATATCATATGAATGTCTTTCTAATCTACAGAAATTCATCATTCTAAAATACAATAAAAGTAATTTCCTAATACTAGACTCAGAAGAAGTGGGAGTATTTTAATTATAGGGACATATTTTGCATGTCTCCATGTGCATGTATAAAAGTTAATGGAGGGAACCAGCAGTTAGCGTAATGGCTATGTCACTGCACTCCCACGTAGTCGACCGTGGTTCATGTCCTGGACCCTGTGACTTAAAACTCGCGCCTGGTGCGTGTGCGTGCATGCCCAAGATCCCGAGAGGAGAATGGAGGAGAAGGGATTGTGGCGTGGCCATCCCCCCTGGGGGGTGATTTCTCACTTTCTGTCTCTGTCTCTCTCTGTCTGGCGAGCGTACGCACCTTATAGCAAAAAAAACCTCTCCAAAAAATTTTTTTAAAAAATTAATAGAAAAGGGAAATTGTAATTTTACTACCATAACTATTCAAAACCCACATCAAGGAGTATGCTTGAGAGTATTTTTATGTCTAAAATACAAAGAGTGAAAACCATGTAGAAGTAACGATTATACAAATATGTATACAGGGGCACCAGGTGGCTTGAAGATGAAGAGAACTGAATCCCACATGGTCAAATCTGTGGTCTGAGTCCCAGACCCAGCAGCTTGAAAATCACGCTGGGCATGTGTGCATTTATGCCAAATATCTAAAGAGGAGAGTGGAGGAGAAAGTACTGCAACAGGGCCATCCACCATAGTGGGGTTATTTCTCAGTTTCCCTGTCTTTCTCCTGCAAGTACAGCACCCTGTAACAAATTTTTAAATATATACTTTTTTAATAAAAATATATGTATTATATAAAAATGTAATATATATATATATATATATTACATTTTTAATTGTGGTAAAATATATGTAATATAAAATTTACCATCTTAACCATCTTTAAGTGCATAGTTCAGTAGTGTAAAATACATGCATACTCATAGTTATGTAACCAGTTTTCAGAACTATTTTTATCTTGTAAAACTGAAATTCTGTAACCATTTGATGATAGCTCCCCATTTTCTCCTCCTCCCTTGCTAACTATCATTCTATTTTCTGTATCTATGGATTTGACTGATGTAGATACTTTATATTAATGAGATCATATAGTAATTGTCCTTTTAAATAGATTGTATTTATCTGTTTGTATAGGGTGTATACACTTGCCAGAGTCAGAAAGAGAGAGAGAGAAAGAGAAATATCCCCCAGAAGGGACGGCCATGCCACAATTCCCCCTTCTTCACTATCCTTTTGGAATCTTGGGAACATACACACACACACACCTGGCATGATTCTCAAGCCATCGGTATTGGACTCAAACCTTGGTGCTGGCCATGTAAAATCCAGTGATTCAACCTCTTCACTATTTGCTGGCCCAATAGACTTTATTATTAGAGAAGTTTTAGGTTCATAGAAGAATTGAGTAGGAGAAGGGATTGTGGCGTGGCCATCCCCCCTGGGGGGTGATTTCTCACTTTCTGTCTCTGTCTCTCTCTGTCTGGCGAGCGTACGCACCTTATAGCAAAAAAAACCTCTCCAAAAAATTTTTTTAAAAAATTAATAGAAAAGTGAAATTGTAATTTTACTACCATAACTATTCAAAACCCACATCAAGGAGTATGCTTGAGAGTATTTTTATGTCTAAAATACAAAGAGTGAAAACCATGTAGAAGTAACGATTATACAAATATGTATACAGGGGCACCAGGTGGCTTGAAGATGAAGAGAACTGAATCCCACATGGTCAAATCTGTGGTCTGAGTCCCAGACCCAGCAGCTTGAAAATCACGCTGGGCATGTGTGCATTTATGCCAAATATCTAAAGAGGAGAGTGGAGGAGAAAGTACTGCAACAGGGCCATCCACCATAGTGGGGTTATTTCTCAGTTTCCCTGTCTTTCTCCTGCAAGTACAGCACCCTGTAACAAATTTTTAAATATATACTTTTTTAATAAAAATATATGTATTATATAAAAATGTAATATATATATATATATATATTACATTTTTAATTGTGGTAAAATATATGTAATATAAAATTTACCATCTTAACCATCTTTAAGTGCATAGTTCAGTAGTGTAAAATACATGCATACTCATAGTTATGTAACCAGTTTTCAGAACTATTTTTATCTTGTAAAACTGAAATTCTGTAACCATTTGATGATAGCTCCCCATTTTCTCCTCCTCCCTTGCTAACTATCATTCTATTTTCTGTATCTATGGATTTGACTGATGTAGATACTTTATATTAATGAGATCATATAGTAATTGTCCTTTTAAATAGATTGTATTTATCTGTTTGTATAGGGTGTATACACTTGCCAGAGTCAGAAAGAGAGAGAGAGAAAGAGAAATATCCCCCAGAAGGGACGGCCATGCCACAATTCCCCCTTCTTCACTATCCTTTTGGAATCTTGGGAACATACACACACACACACCTGGCATGATTCTCAAGCCATCGGTATTGGACTCAAACCTTGGTGCTGGCCATGTAAAATCCAGTGATTCAACCTCTTCACTATTTGCTGGCCCAATAGACTTTATTATTAGAGAAGTTTTAGGTTCATAGAAGAATTGAGTAGAAGATAGAGATTTCCCAGATCCTTACACTCCCACATGCATAGCTTCTCCGTTATCAATATTCTCCACCAGAGTGGTACATCTGTTATTATTGGTAAACCTTCATAAAGACATTATTGTCACCTAAAGTCCATAGTTTACTTTAGGGTCACTATTGATGGCATATATTCTATAGATTTGGGCAAATAAGTCATAACATGTATCCACCAGTACAGTATCATATAGAGTAGTTTTAAGACCCTAAAATTCCTCTGTACTCTATTTATCTGTCCTTCTCCCTTACCATTATTATGCATCTTTTTAGTATATGTTTAGTTTAATCTTCTCAGAGTGTCATGTAGTTGAACTCATACAGTGTGTAGCCTTTTCAGATTAGTTTCTTTTACTTAGTAATATAAATTTACATTTTCTCCTTATATTCTCATGACTCGATAGTTTATTGCTTTGGTGTCCTGAGATTTACATTCTGAAAAAGAGTAATTTTTGAAACTTTCTCATTTATATTTGAAAATCTGATATTTTATTTTTTATTCTAAATATATTTGTATACCATTTTTTAAAATTTAGATTTCTTATTCATCACATCTCCAATATTGAATTATAGTTACTAGCTGAAAGGAGAGGTCCATCCATTGTCTGGTCACTTGTGTTTATTTATCCATTTATCTACTGAAGGACATCTTGGTTGCATCCAAGTTTTGGAAATTATGGATAAAGCTACTAGCAATAGAAACAACTTTGTGTAGATTTTTTGTGTAAATGTTAGTTTTCATCACTTTTGGTTAAATATCAAGTAGTATGACTACTGAATTGTATGGTAAGGATATGTTTAATTTGTAGGAAACCTCCAATTTGTTTCCAGTGTCTATATCATTTTGGATTCTTACCAGCAATGAATGAGAGTTTTTGTTGCTTTATATCCTTCCCAGCATTTTTGGTGTCAGTATTCTGAAATTTGGTCATTCTAAGTATGTAGTGGTAGCTCGTTGCTTAAATTTGCATTTCTTTGATTGCACATAATATGGAGTAGCATATTTTCATAGTTTATTTGCTATCTGTATATACAGAAGTCATAACTGTAGTTGTAGCTTATGCCTAAATAGTCTCAAATCACTGTCATTCATGTAAGATGCTTTAATTTCAAACAATAGAAAATTGAAGTCTTATCTTTTATACTTACGAAGACCTAAGGCAGACTGTAGGATTGGTTAATCCAGTTATTCACAAGAAGGCACATTTCTTTCATTTTACAATTCTCCCTGATCAAAGTGGTTGACTGTTTTTTTGCTAACCCCTTCCTGTTTGAAAGATTGCTGCTTAAGTTCTAGGTGGCAAGTTCATGTACCTTAACATCTAGGAGAAGAAAGGAGTTTTTTCTTCTCTTGTGGGTCTCTTTTAATTGGGTAAGTGAAACTTTTCAATGCCAGCCACACACTTGCATGACGTATTGCCAGACAAGGCCACATTCTATGCTAAATCAATCATCTCTAAAGGCTAGGTGATCACTGTATTAAGATCAATCATTTAAACAGATGGCTTTAGGAGTTCTATAGCAAAGGAAAAAAGAGATGGGAATGAATGTTGGAGAGAAAAAACATGTGGTATGCAATATTGTTCTACAAGATCATATCAAATATGTACCTTAAGAAATTAAATTTCGAATGTCTTAAAAAGTACATTTCTTACTTTATACAAGTAGTTATTTTTCAAAATAATGACTAATAAAATTCTCTAAAATGGGGAATTTATGCAGAGATAACTAATTAGGACATCTGGAAATTAAAATATCCTATAACAGAACGTAGACTGAAAGATCCAGCCTAACCTTACATTTCTCAGTACTTCTTCTTCTCTCCTAAATTATCAGGAAATGTTTTATATGTCTGTACTCTAGAATCAAACACTTGGCTTTACATTTTAAAAAAAGAAAACCCTAATATTTTATAGTCTAAAATTGTATCTATCTAACCAATTTTTGAATTTCCATTAACTTCTGTATTAATTATTCATTATCACAGGTATCGAAATACTTTAAAATGTGGGGAGAATTTTTTGCACATATGTATTTCCCTAAGATAAAATTAAATGGGTAAAATAATTTAGTATGTACATTTTCTAAACAATGGAAAACATTTGTTGAACACAAATTTATTTAAGTTATTTATTGCTCAAAGTATATGAAATCAAAAGCCCATACTTTGACAACACTTGACATTGAAGAACATTCACCTTTGCATCCTCCCACACCCTATCTGTTATTGAAAGGATGGAGGTAAGGGGTATTCCCTACTCATTTGGTTTGGAGATCATTGTGAAAAGTTTTTCTTATAAATAATGTTTTAGCTAAATCCTAGCTCTAAAAGTCAATATGAATTTTTTTTTGCTTCTTAAAATATTTATCTTTAAAAATTAGATTCCATTGTACATCTCAATAGCACACAATATGGTTTTTCAACCTATGCATGTAATGCATAACCCTCAAATCAAGGATATTAAAATATACAACATTTTCAACAGAGAACTTTACATTCTTTTATCTGTTAAATTTTTCTTCTCTTTAACCCTCCTACCCACCATCTACCATCTATCCCCTCCTTTGCAGTGTCTATTAGCTACACTTTGCCTCCCTACTATCATATCTTCAGATCTTTCAATTTCTGAAATAGAGTACAGATATTTGGTATGCATTGAGTGGGAATCTATAGTGTGGGTCCTTCAGAGTCTGGCTTATTTCACTTAGTATTGTCTTCTATATTTATTTACATTGAATAAATGATAATAGATCAAAGAATTAAATGTAAAACCTCAAACTAAAATTAGTAGTAGAAAACTTAAAGGAAACTCTTGAAGATATTGGAGTCAGCAAAGATTTCTTAAATAAAACCACTAAAATGCAAACAATAATCCCCAAAATAGACAAGTTGGATTATATAAGACCAAGCTAAAAAGCTCTGTATAGGAAAGGAAAAGACAGTCCTCGGGATGGGAGAAAATATTTGTAAATTATTACTCAGACAAGGGATCAATAACAAGAATATATAGGGATCTCAAGTAGCTCACCCATTACCAAAAAAAAAAAAAAAGCAAACTAATACTCCAATTAAAAAATGAGCAATGAACTGCACAGACAACTCTCCAAGGATGGCATATGAGTAGTCAAAATGCATATGAAAAATACTCAGTCTCCTTTATCATAAGAAAAATGCAAATCAAAACTACAGTGAGATACCATTTAACCCCAATCAGAATGGCTATGATAGAAAATAAAAAAAAAAAAAAAAGAACAAGTGCAGGAGTGTAGGTAAGACTGTGGTGAAAAGGGAGCTGTCCTACACAATTGGTGGAAATGTAAATTAGTACTGCCATTGTGGAAAACAAGATGGAGATTCATCAAAAACCTAAGAATAAAATTATCATACATCCCATTTATACTACTCCTTGTTATTTATTAAAAGAGCAGGAAAATAAAGAGATACCTGCATGTTCATGCATTTTGTAGCATTATTTACAATTGCTAAGACATAGAACCAACCAAAGTGCCTAAGAACTAATGACTGTATTAGAAAACTGTGTCACATATATACTATGGAACACTACTCAGCCACAGAAACAGAGAGACTCCATCATTTGATTTATTTACTTTTTGAACACAATTGATCAAAATTTTTACATGACCTTCTGTTTCCGGGTCTTCTCACAAAAGTTAGATAGTAAATGTGACACAATCATTTTTGCACAAAAGTTTTTTATTTTCAAAATACTATAGCTTGCATGTAAAGCTAGGTCAACACAGAAGTCTACAGAGTTTCTGTATCTGTTTTAATTTAAAATAGCTTGAAAGAGATTTCATTTGGCTACAATATCTATAGTTCAGTGGTCAGTGAATGATAGCATATTCTCTAAGATTATCATTCTTAACCAAGAGTGATTTTTAAAACTCGCACATCCATATTTGAAAATTTGAGTTCTGACTCAAACCCTAAAACATATGAGTGCATCATTTCTTCATTGAGTTGCCGCATTCATTGTATTTCAAATATTAGATTAAATTTACTAGTTGAAAGGAGAGATTTCGCACTGTACTGTAAGCTAGAAAGGGACAGATGCTCTGAAAATTCAGTACCTGGCTATCTCAATAGAGAAAGTTTACTGTTATTGTGCATTGAAACTAAGCTAATAGAAATATTTTTGTAAAAGATTTAAATTTTAAATATCTAAGGAAATTTCTAGAAATTATTTTTAACTATAAAACATCTCCTCCCCAAATAGCCCCATTATATTATGGGAAAAAAGAAAGTAAAGCATCTATTTCTCTGTATTATCTACTTGTGAATTTTCACCCTTATTCAGTTTTACCCTATGCCAACATAAAAGCCACTGTGAACAAAGTATCCAGGCCCTTAGTCAAGACTAGCTGATATAAATCACAGCAATGAAAACAAAAACAGAACTTTGATGTATTAAAAACATTGTAGTGGACATGAAGGTGTTTTTTTTGTTCACATTTTCAGAAAAAGGCAATATTATGCAATTCAGAATTTTATTTCCCCCATTGTATTTCCATTTTCAGCAAATGCATTAGTATTGTTTTTATATTGTCATTATCACTATTATCACTACTTTACATCAAACAGTGGTGATTTATCTCAGAAAATATGAAGAAAATGAAAATAAGTCTGTGTTGAAGACTTTTCATACCAGAAATGCTCAGTTACCTAGTTGTGACTGACCTTGTTAAAAATCAGTGGTTGGTAAGATTCACTGTCTGACTTAATTATTTTGCTTAAGGGCACTTTCAGCAGGTGTCACATAAGATCTTTCCTGGGAATTATCATGTGGTCTAATACTGGTCATGTATAATCCTTAATCCAGCGAATCAGTCAGCTAAGCACTAGTGGAAGAAAAAAGAGCAAAAATTAGCACAAAACAAGATAAGGAGGAGTTGGAGAATATTGCTTTTCTTATAAGCATCTTCTTAAAATTGTGTTTAGTTGTTTTTAAATTACCATAATATTTTAAATTATGTTGTATGTTGTAAGTAATATTTCATATCTCATTCTGTTTCTCCTGTTTAGCAAAGCCATTTTGATGATTTTTTGGCTCATTTCTATGTTAAATATTTTAGCAATAATGGCTTTTTGATATCAGGGAGTCAGTAAGATGTAATGGAATTCTGCTAACAAGTCTCATAAAAGTATAAGAAACAGAACATAAATCAGACTTACATTCTTCATACATAAAAAGTTGAAATTTGGAATAATTAAGTATCTAACACAGTACAGCATGTGTGAAACATTAAAACCTTGATTCATACAGGAAAAAGAAATTCAACCCATATTGAAAGCTGTTTTTCTATTCTTAAATTAAACCACCATGTGTCTTCATTGACACATTGGACATCCTAACTTAGAAATATAGTATAGAGTCCTAATGGGAACCATTAGAATTATGACAAGTTCCTG
The DNA here is from genome assembly GCF_000334495.1 of Tupaia belangeri chinensis. Taxonomy (NCBI): domain Eukaryota; kingdom Metazoa; phylum Chordata; class Mammalia; order Scandentia; family Tupaiidae; genus Tupaia; species Tupaia belangeri. The sequence continues at coordinate 4,463,804 of NW_006159757.1, forward strand.
GAGTTCTTTGAAATGTTGGGAGAAGTATTAAAGGGAGTACCAAGCCAGGAAAACTAAAAAGAGATAAACAGAAATAAGAGAACAAAAACAACCAAGAAAATGCTTAACAAAATAGCAATGACTAGTCTGCAAATACCAATAGTAACATTGAATGTTATGGATTAAATTATTCAATCAAAAGGCACAGAATGGCTGAATAGATAAAAATAATAATAATAATAATAATAATAATAATAATAATAGAGCCCCTCTATTTACTTCCTACAAGAAATGCACCTCAAGAATAAAGGCATACGTAGACTAAAAGTGAAGAACTGGAAAAAAGGTATTTCATGCAAACAAAAACCAGAAAAGGACAGAAGTTGCTATACTGATATCAGACAAAATAGGCTTGACCACAAACACTCTATGAGACAAAGAAGGACATACAGTACTGAAAAGGCTAATTCACAAAGAAGATATAACACTTTAAATATCTATGCACTCAACTCAAAGCATCCAAATACATGAAAAAGAGACTGTTAGATATAAAAGGATAGATAAACTATAACAAACTAATCATTTGGGATCTCAACACCCCACAATCTCCTTTGGACAGATCATCTAGACAAAAAATGAGCAAAGATATACAGGTTCTAAACAATACCATTAATCAAACGGACTTGACAGAATCTGTAGAATTTTCTACCCAACAAGCACAAAATACACATTTTTCTCATCCCCACATAAAACCTTTTCAAAGAATGACCACACACACATGAGAGTGCATAAAACAAGCCTTTACAAATTCAATGGCATAGAAATGATTAGGTTGTCAGGAAAGTCATTACGTATTTTTCCTTTCTCTATGCATACATGTGTCATGACTTTCCTGACAACCCAATATATCCAGCATCTTCTCCTGCCATTATGGAATTAAACTGGAAATTAACTTTAGAAAAAAAAAAAACTCGAAAATACACAAACATGTAGAAACTAAACAACCTATTCCTGAATGACTTTATAACCACTGGATAAATTAAGACTGAAATCAAAATATTCATCAAAAACATGTTTCCATAACCTTTGGAACATAGCAAAAGCAGCCATAAAAGGGAAGTTCATAGCAATCAGTTCACATATAAAAAGATGGAAAGGTCGGGGCTAGCAGATGCTGTAGCGGCTACTTCACTGAACTCCTATGTGGCTGATTTGAGTCCCGATCTGATGGCTTGAAACTCATGCCAGGAGCATGTGCCTGTGTGCCCAAAATCCTGAGAAAAGAATGGAGGGGAAGGGATTGCAGCATGGCCATGCCCCTTGGGGAGGGGGGTGATTTATTGCTTTCTGTTTCTATGTCTCTCTGGTGAGTGCACACACCCTCTAACAGAAATCTCTCCAAAAAGAGAGAAATAGAGATAGAGAAAGAAAGAAAGAACAAGATGCAATGGTAGCAAATATACAACCTTACGACCCCCCTCAGAAACTGGAAAAACAACTCAAAGAATCCCAAAAAAGCCAGGGGAAGAGAAAATAAAGACTTGAGCAAAAAAAAATAACAAAATAGGGAATAAAAGAGCTATACAGAAAATAAATGAAACCTAAAGTTGGGTCTTTGAGAAGATAAGTAAAATTTATATTCCATTAGCTAGACTAATTAAGAAAAAGACAGAAAGGAAACAGATAAATCAAATCAGCAATAAAACAGACAATATTACAACAGACATAACAGAAATACAAAAGATCAGTAGAGCACACTATGAATGACTGTACGTCAACAAACAAGAAAACCTGGATAAGGTGGACAATTTCCTGGACACATATAATCTACCAAGACTGAATCAGGAAGGCATAGAAAACCTGAATAGACCAATAACAAACAATGAGTTTGAATCAGTAATAAATAATCTCCCCATTAAGAATACTCAATAAAATGTCTTCTCTTCTGAATTCTACAAAAATCTTTAAAGAAGAGCTAACCTCTGTTCTACTCAAACTGTTTTTAAAGATACAAAAGGAAGAAACCCTCTTAAATTTATGTTATTAGCCTCCATTACCCTCATCCCTAAAACGGACAAAGACATAACATAAAAAGGATAACTACAGATAGATATCTCTGATAAATATAGATGCAAAATTTTTCAGCAAGATACTAGCAAATTGTATCTAATTACACATCAAAAAGATTATACACTATGACTTGGTAGGCTTTATTTCAGGGTTGTAGGGGTTCAACATATACAAAACCATAAATGTAATATACCATATTAATAGAAAGATAAAAAGCATGTGATCACATCAATCAATGAATAAAAAGCATTTGATAAAGTATAATACTCCTTCATGATTAAGACTCAGGAAATTTGGCATAAAAGGAACATTTCTCAACACAATAAAAGCCATATATGAAAAACTCATAGGTAACATCATACTGAATGGGGAAAACTTGAAAGGTTTTTTTATTTTTTTATTTTTTTGAGAGGTTTTTGCACATGCGCTCGCCAGACAGACAGAGAGAGACAGAGAGATAGAAAGAGAGAAATCACTCCCCAGAAGGGATGGCCACGCCGCAATCCCTTCTCCTCCGTTCTGCTCTAGGGATCTTGGGCATGCACACACATGCCCCTGGCATGAGTTTAAACCACCGGGTCCGGGATGGGAACTGCGGTCGACTATGTGGGAGTCCAGCGACATAGCCATTACACTAACTCAGGTCCCAGCCTGAAAGGTTTTTCTACTAAAAACTGTAAGAACACAAGGCTGCCTACTTCCTTCATTCCTTTTCAATATAGTACTTGAAATCCTAGTCAATGTAATTAGATAAGAGAATGAAGTAAAAGGCCTGCAAATAGAGAAAGAAGTAGTGAAATTATCTCTATTTGCAGATTACATGATTTTGTATATATATATATATATACATATATATGTACACACACACACACACACACACACACATATATATACACACACAAAACCCAAAAGAATCCACAGAAAACCTAAAAGTGTTAATACAATAAAGTGGCAGAATACAAAATCAACGTACAAAAATTAGTAGCATTTCTATACACAAATAATGAGCCGATGGAGGTAGAATGAAAGAAAGCAATACCATTTACAACGCCCAGAAAAAGTGTAAGTTATCTAGGAATAAACTTAACATAAGAAGTAAAAACCCTGGGACCAGCGGGTGGCATGGTGGTTAGGGGCACTGGAATTCCACATGGCCAATCACAGTTTTAGCCCTGGACCTGGTGGCTTGCTTTGTCACTTCCTCTCTCTCTCTCACTCTCACTCTGTCCCTCTCTGGTCAAATTAAAGTAAATAAAATAAAGTTAAATATAATAATTCTTAAAAGAACAATTCTTCTTTCTTCAAAAAAAAAAAAAAAGAAGTGAAAGACCTATACAAGAAAAAATAAAAAAAGAAATTGAAAATGACACAAGAAACTGAAAAGACATCCAATATACCTAGATTGGAAGTTAATATAATGAAAATATCAATTCTTCCTCACTTTATATATTTAATGAAATCCTAATCAAATTACTAGAGATATTCTTTACCCTGACTTTATATATTAATGAAATCCTAATCAAATTACCAGAGATATTCTTTACAGATTTAGAAAAAATAATCATAGAATTTGTCTGGAGTCAGACAAAAGACCCAATATTACTACAGCAGTACTGCACAAGAAAAGTGGAGTAAGAGGTATCTCACTCCCTGATGCCCTAATATATTACGAAGCTGTGGTAATCAAAACATCATGGAGTTGGCACAGAAACAGGTATGCAGACCAATGGGACAGAATAAAGACCCCAAAAATAAACCTACAAACATACAACCAACTGATTTTTGACAAAGGGCACCAGACAATCCAGTGTAGAAAAAGAAAATATCTTCAGCAAATGGTGCTGGAAAAACTGGGTATCTACCTGCAGAAAGATGAAAGTGGACCGCTATCTATCACCACTAACAAAAATCAACTCAAAATGGGGTAAAGATCTAAGCCTAAGACCTCAAACTATAAACCTACTGGTGTAAAACACAGGAGAAACTCTCGGAGCCATCAGAATAGGAAGACTTCTCAAATAAGACTCCAAAAGCACAGGCAATAATCCCCAATAATAGACTGATAGGATAACATTAGGTTAAAAAGGTTCTGCCCAGCAAAAGAAACAATATTTAGAGTAAATCAACAACCCTCAGAATGGGAGAATATATTTGCAAACTATGCCTCAAATAAGGGACTGATAACCAGAATACATAGGGAACTCAAGCAAATTACCTTAAAAAAGAAAAATAGAAAAAAAAAAGGAAAGAAAAAATCAACCCAATTAAAACCAACTTAAAACTGATGTTAAGTAAAAATATTATCTACCCATTAAAATATGACATTGTTGAAGAAATAAAGTATGTTTGAAACCTTCACTGTAAAAAAAAATAATTAGGTAACAATTGTAAAGCAAAGACTGTGATAGCATCAATTTTAGTCAATGATAAGCAAAATAAAATCAAAACCTTCAAGGAATTTACAGTTTAATAGGAATATTAGAATAAAAGAAAATTGCTAACTATATTAGTTTATAATTCAAATGAATAATCTAACTACACTTAAGGTTTATCATGTGTTTCATGAACAGAGGCTCTTAATTTTATTTAGTCTCATTTAAACCTGTATGAATAATGTTTTATGTGCAGTTAATAAAATGCTTTCACTCTTTGATACCATGAAAACAATGAACATACTAAAATTCACCTTTCAAAGTATAAAATTTACTCTTTCTAGTATAGTTACAATGCTTCTGAAACTTTACCACCACTTTATTTTTTAAAGTTTATTTGTCTCTTCTGAGAGAGAGGGAGAGAGAGACAGCTACTACAGTAGAGTTTCAATGCTGTGATCCAGTCTCAGCCTTAAGTCAATCCTTGATGATGAGCAGGTGTGTGACTTACTCTCGGATAGGTCTCTAGTCTTGAAGTGGAAACAAGGGAAGCATGGAATCCTGGGAACCTTGCCATGTAGGATTGCCTTACAGAGCATTTGTTTTACTGCTGTGCCACCATCTGGTCTCTTCTGTAATTTCTTTTATAACTCCAAAAAGAAATTACATATCTATCAACTGTCACTGGCCCTACTTTTATATCCATCCCTGTCCTTGAACGCAGCACTTATCTACTTTCTGTCTCTATAAATTGCCTGTTCTGCTTATAGCTGTGGACTTTTGATTCTTTATGTTGTTTGCTTTTGTTGTTGTTTTGCTTTTGCTATAGGGTGTGTGTACTTGCTAGAAAAGGGGAGAGATGGAGAGCGAGAGGGAAAGAAAAATCACCCCTGGGAGGATGGCCACACTGCAATCGGTTCCCCTCCAGTTTTCTCTTGGGATTTGGGGTATGTATGCACACTCACCCGGCATGATTTTCAAGCTACCATATCTAGGTCTCTAAGTACTCAGCCAACCATGTGGAATCCAGCCACCTGCTCGCCTGTGCTTTGGCTTTTTAATTTAGCATAATATTTTCAAGGTTCAGCTATATTGTAGTATATATCACTATTTCATTCTTTTTAGTGGCTGAGTTATATTCTGTTCTGTAGACATGCCAAATTGTATTTATCCACTCATCAATTGATGGACATTTGGACTGTTTCCACATTTTGAATATTATGAAAAATAGTGTTATAAATATTTGCATGCATGCACATGTATTTTCAGTTCTCAGTTGTATACAACTGGAATGAAAATACTGGATCATATATTAACCCTGTGTATAACTTTTTGAAGATGGCCTATTTTCCAAAGTAGCCACACCATGTTACATTTACACAAGTAATGTATAAGGGTTTCAGTTTCTCGTCATGCTTGTCAACACTTATCATTGTACTTTTTATTAAGGCTGTCGTATTATGTGTGAATTGGTATCTCACTGTGATTTTGATTTATATATTTCTAGTCTTAATCATGTTTAGCTTTTGCTTGTGTGCTTATTTGGCATTTACGTATCTTCTATAAAGAAATATCGATGGGTCATATTTTTATTGCTAATTTTAAGACTTGTTTATATGTGATGGATAAAGATTCCTTATCAGATGTAACTTACAAATATATTCTTCAGTTATGTAAACTGTCTTTTACTTTTTGGATGGTATTCTTTGAAACATAAGGTTTTATAACATCAATGAACTATAATTTATTTTTTCTTTCTTTTTGAATTATTTATTGAATGTTATTTATTTATTTTTAAAAATTTGCTACAGGAAATACATCATCACCAGAGACAGACAGACAGAAAGTGACAAAGCATGCTGAGTTGGCCATGTGGGAGTCCAGTGCTTTAACCGTCATGCCACCTGCTGGCCCCACAATTTTTTTTTCTTTTTTCACTTCTATATTTAATGACATATCCAAGAAGCAATTGCCTCATTGAAGGTCATGAAGATTTACATTTATTTTCTCTCTTGCAAATGTTGTATTTTTAGCTCATACAGTATCTTTGATCCATTTTGAATTAATTTTTGTATATGGTGTAAAGTAGCGGTTCAAGTTCATTCTTTTACATAGGGATATCCAATGGCTCAGGAACCATTTGATAAAGAGACTATTCTTTCCCCATTGAATTATCTCAGCACCCTTGCCAAAAATTAATTGTCCATTGATAGAGGAGGGTTTGTTTTCTGGAACCTTTATTCTATTTCATTGATCCTTATAGCAACTCTTATGCCAATACTGCACTACCATAATCACTGCCTCTTTGTTGTCACTTTTTTAAATCAAAAAGTGTAATAATATCAGTATATATTTACAAAATTTTTGAATGGCTTCAGTTCAACTTGAATTTAGATCAGTACTTAAATGATAAAACCAAAATACAGTGAAACTACAATCACGATAATTTTAGTAACCAATTTCAAGATTAGGCACAATACATGAAAGTATATTAAAAATATCAGATAGGTTTGCAATAACTATAGCTAATATAGCTACACAGGGGCACACTGACCCAAAAACTGCTACATACGTACACAACACAAGTACAGTGTCTAAGACCCAAAATAAAACAAAAAACACAAAACACTTGGTACTCACAAAACATAACAACAATCTCCCTACATAGCTTAATCAGTTGCCCTATAAGAGAGCCTTCCTTTTTCCTTATGGGTAGGCCCTCAAGCACATCTCTTTTCAGACCTCTGGGAACCCTTGCTAAATAAACTTTCCTTTTTTTCTTGTGATGATTACCTCCTGAGTCTTACTGACTCTGAACTGTGACAATATCGGTCATAGCAACATGCAACCCAAAGGATTTTCATATCCCTTAATTGGTTTGGTTTTATTATTCCTACACTCATACCATAATCTTAGCTATTTATGAAATTTAGAGAGACAATCATTAAAGCAGCATTTTGATAACAGCATTGCTGCAACTATCTTCAAACTTATGTGAATTTTCTGGGTCCCTTTCATTTCTTAAAAAAGAAACAATATGGCCATTTCTTTAAACAAGTGATTTCAGAGGTACTTGGAGAGGCGCTGAAAAAACATGCTGAACTTTTAAATATCTTTTATGTACCGCTTCCCTACCATTTTAAAAGTTAATTAGGTTTCCAGAAGTATCCTACTAAGATGAAGAGAAAATAGGAAACAAGTTGAAGTGTTTTGTGGATCTATTGTTTATAAAATGCTCCTAAGTAGGATGTTGGTTCATGTTTCTCAAGGAGACCCTCAGCAGTTAAATGGGTCCTCACATCTGTACTGCATCTGCTTGACTCTCATCTGGTAGTATTCTGGGAGTGGAGGAGGATGAAATAACTGGGAAATCAGCACCTCTTTTTTGCCCCTTATGTACACAGTCAGAGTAAGTTTAAAAAGTCTTGATTGTTACTTTTAGTTTACCTTATTATCCTAATTAACTATCTCAACACCTGACTACTCAGTAAACCTAGAATGGTCAAAAGCAATTTGAAAGAAAAAAAGTAGCTGGAAAACTAAAACAATTTGACTTCAGGATATTGTAAAGCTACAGTAATAAAAGGTGTTTGATCTAAATCTAAAGATAGATAAGTGGATCTGTAGAATAGAATAGAGATGAACATACAGACTGCAAATACCTAAGAACAGCTGTTTTTTATAAAGGTGCAAAGACAATTCAGTGAGGAATTACTCTTTAATCAAATTGAATATTCATATACAATGCAAGAGAAGTTGGACTCATTCTTCACATCACATGCCAAATTGCCTCAAAGTGGATCAAATAGGTATTTTATAAAAGAAAATAGATATGACATAGAAGCATTTATAGAAGTTTAGGCCAGACAGTAGTGCAGCAGTGAAAGACAATGCCTTGTAAGGCTGACCAACATGGCAAGGTTCTGGGTTAATTTTCAGAAACATCCCTTAGGGCACTGAACACCTGTGTGCCCATGATACATGCGGGGATGGCTAAAGGTGGGTTGAATCGTGGTAATGAAGCCATGTTTCTGTCTCTCCGTCTCTCCCCTCCTCTCTTTTAGTCTTTCTTGCTCATGGAAGAAATAAATAAACTTAAAAAAAAAAAAGTTTGGATCAGGTAGTGGCACAGTAGTACTGCAGCTGTACCTATGTGAGAAAGTCCTGGATTTACAGCCCAGGAGCTTCTTGAGCATGCTGAGCTTGCATACACATGCCTATGATCCATGTTAGCTGAAACCTGGAGTGGATTGCAGCATGAAGACCCTTTTGGTGGTGCCTGCCTCTTTCTTTCTCTCTCTCTCTCTCTCTCCATCTCTTTTTACTATGTAAGAAAAAAACTTGAAAAATTTGTCCAATATTATTAAGTCTTGAGTAAAATGAAAAAGATCCCCAGTGAGATATAACATTACACTCACTAACATGGAGACTGATCATACCAAGTGTTGGCAAAGATGTGGAATAAGTGAAGTCGTTATATTGCTTTTGGGAATGTAAAATAGCATCAGCACTCTGAAATCCTGCTTGTTAGATTATGAAAATATTACCCATGCATCTATCATATCACTCAGCCATTCCATTTCTATATATTTACCCAAGAGAAATTAAATCATGATAATAAGTTTATTTATGATAAGCCAAAACTGTAAACAATTCAAATGTCCATTTTTTGGTATACGGTTAAAAAAAAAAAAAACGGTGGCACATTTGTACAATGGAATACTTCTCAATAACTAAAAGAAATAATAAGTCCCATCCTGGTAGCATAGGCTCTTGGGTTGACTTGAAAACACATCAGGTGTGTGCATATGTGCCCAGGATCCTGATGAGCTACAGGGTCCAGAAAGGGGGTTGGCAGCATAATGAAACCTTGTTGCAGGTCCTCCTCTTCCTCTCTCTCATCTGTTGTGCATATGCATTCACTATCATGAATTAAATCAATTTAAAAAAAAATGACTGACAGGCACTGCAATGTGGATGACTCTGAAGAAGCCAGGCTAAAATGTATACACATAGGACCAGCAGACGGCATAGCAGTTAGATCATTGGACTCCCACATGGCTGGACACAGTATGAGTCCTGGGTCCAGTGGCTTGAAAATCATGCCAGGCATGGGTTTTATACGTGCCCAAGATCCTGGGAGTATAATGGAGGAGAAGGGACTGTGGTGTTGTCATTCCCCCTTGAGGGGGTGGGTGGGGCAGTGATTTCTTGCTTTCCCTCTCACTATGTCTATCTCTCTGGCAAGTGCATGCACCCTAAGGCAAAAAATCTTTAAAAAATACATAAAATAAAATGTATACACACCTCATGATTTTATTTATATAACTTTTGAAGAAGTATCAACTCATCTACTTATCTGTAATGGCAAGAGTTGATTGCTGGTTGTCAGGATGGGTGATAATTTAGAAAGAGAGGCTATAGAAAGGCACGAGGAAATAGTTCAGAATGATGGATATGTTCATCTCTGTGATCACACAAGTGGTTTCACTAGAGTATTCATATGTCAAAACTTACAATATGTTCCCTTTAAATATATGCAGTTTGTTGTTGTATGTCAATTATACTTTGATAAACTGTAAAAAAAAAATGAAATTAAACAACTAAATGCGTATACCAATCCAGGGAAATTAGGACTTGACAAATATAGCTTTTACATCTATATTGCTCCTAAAGACATTGTCATATGCAAACTGGTAAAATATCTGTTCATGGCTAAAAACTCAATTCAGCAATACATTTTATATTTCATTTGTGAATTCTAGGATTATTATAGCACTTTAGAAAAATTTTATTTAAAATGCTAATTGGGTCAAGGTTGGATTTAAATGAATAAACCCCAGGTAATAGGAAAGAAATAACTGCCTATGAAGAAAAGTCAAGCCCTTGAATATGATAGGTAAAAAGTGTCACTATCTTATAGCTAAGTTGATATTCCAAGAGAGATATGGAATTGCATTTCTAGAACACTTTAACATTTGATGAGCACAAATAGTTTGTAATTGTTGTTCAGTTTAATGGCTGCAATATAACAGAGAAGTCAAGTTTAAAAATGTATAACAGACAGAAAGGACTGTGGTTTTAATTTGAAACAATATGCAACCATTGTGAATGATCTCCGTCAACACCATCTGCTTCACCAAGAAAAGTCGCTGATTAGTGCAGCTCTGAGTGGAGTGCTTCTCTCCCATGACAGCAGAAGGTAAGAGACAGGGAGAAGCTTTTGGGAAGCTCATGCTTACTTTTAAGGTCGAAGATTTTTCTGTTGACAGTATTTTGTTGTGAACTCATTGGTGCTGATTAGCAGAGGCACTGCTAAAGACCTGAAGCAGTCTGGGAGTAAAGCAAAACAAAGAAGTGAAGGTCTCTCTCTACAGTTCCCCAGCTTCCTGCAGGTAACATTTTCAAACAAATGTCTCTCCCAAGATCTAATGGAACTGCCTGTGTACACAAGCAGCACCAGTCAATGTTTAGCCTGGCACTATACACTTTAAACCAGTTAAGTAACAGTAATTACATGGTATTTTCCCTATTTATTCTTTTGATAGCATTATTGGAGGAAAAAATTAAAGTGCTCTCCAGGTAAAGTCATGTAACATTTTAAAATTTTCAGATATACTTATGTAATGGTGAATGACTTAACTGTATAGTTAATAAAAATTGGCATCAAAATTGTGAAATATGGTTGGAAAAGACATTGTTATTCAAACTTAACCTAAAGAGATATTGCCATTAGGAAAGATACTCAATTTCACTGGCTAGTTTCTGTATCACTAATGTCAGAACAGATGTAAGAATGCCGAAAATACTACAAAGAAAATGCCTTTATTTATTCTGCTTTAGGAAGGAGTTGATGGATTATTACACTGTACAGAAACAATGATTTCTATATAATGTTTTAGAAATAGTAAAATCCTGGTGCAAATTCATAACTTCCTCTTTTGTTCTGCATATTTGGGAATTAGATCTTGAAATTGAACTGGATCTTGGCATGACTGAAGAGCTAGGTTAAAGGAGGCTTGCCAAATCTTCACAATGGCACAAGGAAAAATTTTAGATGTGGCAACTCACCACTTTTTCTTTCCAGGAAAAATTTACAAAGTACAAATTATGATCATGGGTCATAAGTTAATACGAGTTATCTCTCAACAGTCTGATTCGCTCTCTCTCTCTCTTTAGTTAATACAAATTATCTCTCTTCAACAGTCTGATTCGCTCTCTCTCTCTCTTTTTTTTTTTTCCTTGCCAGAAGGCATAGGTGAAAGCAACCCCCACAGGAAATAGTCACACCACAATCCTTCTCCTCCCTCTCTGGATTTTGGATACATACATTCATGCACTTGGCATGTCTGAAGCCATGCCTGCTGGGTCCAAGACCTAGCTGCAAAATTATCTCTCTTCAACAGTCTGATTCGCTCTCTCTCTCTCTTTTTTTTTTTTCCTTGCCAGAAGGCATAGGTGAAAGCAACCCCCACAGGAAATAGTCACACCACAATCCTTCTCCTCCCTCTCTGGATTTTGGATACATACATTCATGCACTTGGCATGTCTGAAGCCATGCCTGCTGGGTCCAAGACCTAGCTGCAGAATTGGTCATGTGGGATATGGTTGTTCCATTTACCAGGCCATAGAGCCAGTTCAGTCTGATGCTTACACAGAGAACAAAATGAACTCATTTTTTATTAATGTACATTTAATTTCTTTTTTTTTTTTTTTTGCAACAGTGCATGTGCTGTCCCTATGGTCATGGTGCAATCCCTTCTCCATATCTCACTTTCCAGGGTTTGAGGCATCCATGCATACCCATCCAGTATGTCTCTCAAACCATTTTGTTCCAAGACTTGGACCACTTAGACAGCTATGTGGGATCCAGCTGCCGTAACCACCAGGGCACAGGCTGGCCTCTTAGATGTATTATATCTATTAACTTATTTTCATGATGAAGTGAAGATGAAATTCTGCTCAGAGGACTAAATAGAAAATTTAAATATTCTATAGAAAGTAAGTTGCCGTACTTGGGTGAGCCAGTGCTATGGTGGTTAAGGCAGCTGGACCCCATATGACCAACTGTAGTGTTTGAGTTCTGAACTGGGACTTGAAAAAAAATGGGTGTATGTGCATGTATGCCCAAAATCCAGAGAGGAGAGTAAAGGAAAAGAGATTATGGTGTGACCAACCTCCCTAAGAGGGATGCATTCTTGGTTTCCCTTTATCTCTCCCGATCTGTCTCTCTCCAAAGAGTACACACACCCTATAGCAAACTAAAAAAATAAAATGGAAGGAAAAGAGTTACTATCCTAATTAATCCATTAAATTTGAAAGACTGTACTGTGTAGGGACAAAAAATATCTAAATACATATGTTTATACAGATACACACACATATATATATTATATTCATTAGTTTCAAATTCAGTTAAGTATCTTCTTTTTTTTCCACTTTTTATTTATTATCATTATAATCTTTTTTATCTTACATTGAATCACACGTAACTTTACATTTTCCAGAGGGAATGCCATGCATATCAGTCAATACAGAGATATTAAAATCCCCACTTCATCATTCAATATCTTTTCATTGTTTTTCCTGATCATTATTATTATTATTCCAATTTTTTTAAACAGTTAATCACTATTTCTCATTTTGCTTGTAAAAAGATTTTACCCAACATGAAATACTTCTCAGACCAATCCAGTTAAGAATACTGCACACGTCATCAGCAGCAGGTAATAAACCATATCTGTGTCCTACTAATGTCCTGCCTCTCTATTTGTTCTCTTGCTATCTTTCTCTATCCTCTTCTCTTCACCCCCTCATTCCACACTGTCTTATCCTCGTTAAGTATTTTCACCGCTTTTATGTCCTCCAATATTTTGCTCTCTACCATAGAGTGTGGATAGTCAGTATGTATTAAGTGGATACATATAATGTCTTTCTTTCATAGCCTGGCTTACTTCACCCAGAAATTATTAAACAATTTTTCAAAATTTATTTGTCTGTTCACTTATTAAGAACATAGTATGTCTCATAAGCTGCTACTGAACAAATAGGAAATTTTGAAAAATTATTTAATCTTTCCCTCGGTTTATTTTTTCAACTGTGAAATAGGGATAATAATAATGGCCTACCTCAAAAAGATTTTCTAAAGATAAGATGAGAAATACTTAGTGCCAGAAATGGAATGTTTTCAAAATTTTTACCAAAATAGCCTTTTATTTGCCAGACACAAAGCATGGGAAAACCATGGTGTAATTAATGTCCCCGCTTGCTTCTGAAAACTTAGAATGAAATATGAAAAACCAAGTCATTACAAATTATTGGAGTTACTGATTTAATAATAAATATTATTAGAATACAAATGATCTAAAAAAGGGAAGAGGAAAAATATAAAAACTTATCAACCACCAGTGTCATATAGTTCAACGTGTGTGTGTCACAGGGCTGAGTAAACATCATAAAGGATTAAGAATCAGTGTGTGATGCAGGCAGAAAATACTGTCATTTACAGGAAAGAAAATATATGTTCCATTTGTAAGAAAAAGTAAATTTTAGGGAGAAGATAATGTTTTGACTTAATTTCTAAACATAGCTATTGTAGGTCATTCTAGACTTCAGATCATAGGTTTCTAAGTAAATATGGGAGATGATTACAGAAAATTCCAAAAGTAGGTTTCAGTTAAAACTATAGTTCCTAAAAACAAAATGGTAAAATCTCAGTGGATTACCTCAAAGAATAAGAAAATTTCAAAAGTACAAATAACTTATATAATAATATAAGCAATAAAATCATTACTAACAAATTTCAGTATCATCCACTTTTTCTTCATGAAAATGAAACAATCTAATGAGAGGGCTGGGAGAGGAATGGTTAGATTGATTTAGGTAAGTATTTTGTTCATTAAAATGGACACAATAAATACACACACTGCATATGCTAAATAAATGTTTCCTGACATAATATATGGTGATTTTTCACACAACTTAGGAATTTCTAATTTTCTTTGCTTCTTAGTTTGTTTTAAGGGTAGCAAAGGCATTTTGCAAGCTATGCCTGGTTCTTTTTGAAACAATCTCCTGGACACTTTAGAGACTGAACATACATCACTAAGAAAAGAAAAAGAAGTTATCTCTATGGACTGCAGCTTTGTTTTTAATTTACTTTTAAGTGTGCTTGTGTGTGTTTAATTGTGAAATGGGTATAAACCCTAGTGAGGTATAAACTATAGTGCACAAAGGTGCTCTCAAAATGCAAGGTAATGAATCTAAGGAGAGCAGTGCTTGAGATCACATTGTAAGGTGTTAGATCAAACACGCACACACATTCATTTCCTTCCTTTCCGAGGAGGCGTTCACATGCCCAACTGCACATGTATTACTTTTTTTTTTTTTTTTGGCAGACAAGACATTTGGCTCCTTATTCAACTGCTTGCTTGGGGAGACTTGAGTTGGCAGCTATAGCCATTTTCTACTGTCGGAAATGAATAAAATTGCAAGTTCTAGGATGAATCTTTAAAAGTACAAAGCAAAACTTCTCTTCTTTTTTTTTTTCTTTCATCATACACATATGGATCATTGGAAGAAGAAACGGTCTTCCTTCTGTTTCTAATTAAGCTTTCATGCATCCCTGGCCTCTGTTGAACTATATAAAAACAGAGACTATGTATAAATAAAATCACATATGTGAAAGTCTCTGGAAACTGCAAAGCATTATGCAATTTGAAGATATACACATGAATATAAATATCATAAATTCATTTATCTTCACCATGAAATCAGCACTAACAACTTTAAAGTACTAGCTATCCTTGTTATAAATCAGGTTTCTGTAGTCTTGCTAGTCATTCCTTAAAGCCAAGTATAAATTTCACACTACCAAGCACATGCTCCAGCTATTCCATAGACTCATGTTACCCCCTTTCTTTGTTGGTGTAAAATCTTCTCTTTCACTTATTTACAAATGTATATTGACCACCTATATGTACACAAAACTGTACTATATCTGGGAATATTGAAATGAAAAGGACCAGAAGTATTTCTCCCTTTAAATGCTTCCTCCGTTTCTTCAAGAGAAAGAAAGTAGGCTAGCAGGCTGGATCATGGTAGACTGGAAGAGTAAATCCAGATGAGTCTGCAAGGATTAAGAAATTCAGGACATAGGCAGCCTGTCATGGTGAAAAGTGTGGATTTTATTTTAAATGCAATAGAATTCTGCTGAAAGATATTAGACACAGAGAACAATTACCTAATCTATGGTTCTCTAAAGTTTTTCCCATTTCCCCAGTGTTGTATTTTAATTCCAGCAACCAGAATCCTCTGCCCTAAACTCCATCATGAAAAATAAAACAAAAAACTCAGAACTCCACATATCACAAACACACAAACAATAAACTTACTAAAGTAGATATGCCCACTACTGCCACTCAGGATACAATGAGAAGTACTGTGGAGGACCATTTGTCACCACAAATAACTGTTCTGGAGACCATATTCGGACTTCAGGGAGATGTTTCTCCACATATTTTGCCCTATATCTTTAAAACTAAAGGGAACTGGGACCATTAAGTTGTATGGTGGTAAAGGTGATGGACTCCCACATGACCAACTGCAATTTGAATTCCAGACCTGGCAGTACATGCTGGGCACATGAGTGTTCCCAAAATCCTGGGAAGAGAATAGAGAAGAAGAGATTGAGATTGCGGCATGGCCATCCCTCCTAGGTGAGTGATTTCTCACTTTTCCTCTCACTCTCTCTCCAGTGAGCACATATACCCTATGGCAAGATATCTTAAAAAACAAACAAACAAAAAAAAAACACTAAAGAGAACTCTCTTTCTCTCTCTCTTTCTCTCTCTCTGTGTGTGTGTGTGTGTGTGCGCGTTTTAAAGAATTACTTATTTATTATTTTTATTTTTACCAGACAGAGACATAAGGAAAGAGAGGAAAAGTGAGAAAACTAGCCACCAGGTCCAGGACTCAAACCGTAATTGTCCATGTGGGAGTCCAGTGCCTTATCTACCACACCACCTGCCAGCCCCAGGAACTGTGCTTTTATACCATAAAGGTTTGTGGGTGGCACCCCTGTCAAAGTCTGAGACAGCATGCCAATGTGCAAAGAGGATTTGAGCAGCAAAGACAGTTAGATAACAGAGAAGACAAATATATTTACTTATGAAACCCATTCTCTCAGAGAACATGGATACAACAGGTATTTGTACATGAAAACATCCCTGTATAGTATGATATCAAGTGTTAATTTCCTGACTTTTTAATTGTCCAGTTCATGTTTCTGAAAATAGTTGCAAATCAATGCACTAGTTGTAATTGCACTGGAGGTCAAGGAGAATTTTCCCATTTTAAATAATCCCTGCTATTTTTGAATTACTACATTAGGAGATTGGACAGCAAGTTATAGTTCTTGGGCTGAATCCTGCCCACTTGCTGTTTATAGTAATAAAGTTTTATTGAATGTACCTACACTCATTTATATATTTTCTATGTCTATATTTGTGCTATGACAGCAGTTCTATTATTGCTACTGCAACTTTTTGGTTTAATGTCCTAAAATATTTACTGTTCAGTTCCTTACATTATAAGTTTCTCTCATATTTATATACATGAAATGCAATACTGATTCTTGTATATACTTACATGCTGCTTGAGAGATGGTAAAATAACTACAACAATAATAATAAGTGACCACCTATGAATGGCCACAAAGACATTTCCTCAAGAAAACTAGAATATAATGTCCACATGAAACTTATACACCACTGGTAATAATAGCTTTATTTATAATATCCTCAAACTCTCCAAACTGAAAACAGTGCAAATGTCTTTTGTCTCGGCCCGCGAGACCGTTGAACAGGGTCCTTGGGGGAGGGAGTGAGAAATGGGACAAACACACGCGCACACACACTACGAGGTGCTGGTCAAGTCGTCTTCTTCCGTCTACTTCCGTTTATTCAGGAAAAATGGTGAGTTATATACAGCTGGTGGGAACCAATTGGTTGCCCGAAATGCAAATGAAATACAACAGCATGAACCAATCATTGATGTGGGTGGATCTCTCCCGTTGCCTAGAAACCCAACCACTTCCGGGGAGAACGGTTGGTCACATCATTTCTGAGCAACGATTTGATTTGCTCAGTGAGGAAGTGAAGCCTAATGGTTTCAAGATGGCGGATAGCTCCAGATGGCTCCCGTATGCAGTGCTCGCCACAGTCTTTCATCAGTTTAATTGATAAGAACATTGTAGTATATCAACAAAATTAAATGCTTCACAGTAATAAAATGAAATAAATTCTACATATACCAACAGCATATATAAATCTTAAAAATATTGTGCTGAGTTATAAAAAGTAAGCAAAATAGAGAACTTATTGAATGATTTCATTTATTTGAAATTCTAAAATAAGTAAAACTACTTTACAATGAAAAATAAAATTTCAGTAGTTGCCTGCAGCCAGAGATATAAGGAAAAGGACTGAATGCAAAAGGACCTAAATTGGAAAATTACTGAAATCTTTGGCCACAATTCAAAAATAAAAATGCAGATATTTGGTGATTGGCATGATTTTATACACTATAAGCATCAAAGAGAAGCAGAAATGAATTATAAATAGCTGTCTCCTTTGCTGACAATCATTGAAAACCAGTGGACATATTGGGGCCTCTTAAACTTCTTCGATAGAGTGAGAGTATAAACAAAGTATTGCCACAAAGCCTGGAGAGACTAACACTGATGGGTGTCATTAGTAATAAATGCAGCTGGTTACCTCAGTTTTTGGTAAGAAGCAATGAACCTGTCTCCCAACTATGGAGACTAGATCTATTGACAGGATTGATCTGTTCCTCCCTAAGAATTTCCCTCTGTTTTATAAGCTGCATTATCTAAGGTTGTACTTCCCTCCCAAAAGGTCACATTTGAGCAATGGCTAGCTGATAAAGGAGCATGGTCTAAGATCCCTCGTCGTGCTTTGAGATACCTCTGAAGGACCAACTTCACTGCACTTGGATATCTATCTGCACTTTACCTCCACCCAAAAGTTTCAATATCATCACAGTGAAGTAATTTTTTTTGAATGCATTAAACCATAAAGTGAAAGGAAAAATACCAGCAAGATATGTCTACAAAATGTTGGAAAATACCAACTCCACGGATGCATGATAAATGACTTAGGAAGGATGAGGAGAGGGAAATCTATGCTAACAAAAGAAGTCAACATCAAGCAAGCTGATTTGCATTACAGGACCCCAGAGGATTACTATGTAGAGATCCAATTATCAATGCTGGCAGGAAAGCACA